>NW_026291437.1:0-28082 GCF_025698545.1 Gossypium raimondii
ACTTTTTACTTAAATTTTTGTAAAAGCTTCAATTTAGTCCAAAACTATTTCGGTTTGTTTTAGATGCTCTGTAAGCTTGATTTAGGTGCGGATATGATTGAATGACATGGAAATGGTTGTAATTGAATTATGAAATGAATTATTTGATTATTTATGGTGATTAGTGAGTAAAGTTAATGTTTTACAATTGTAATACCTTATAGCTTGAGTTGGGTGAGTGGACCGGTATAGGGTGTTACAATAATTATGTATATGATCCTTAGACTTGAGATCATCACCGTCTCAATATCGTGAGTCGTATATTTTGATACAATCAACGTCCACCATAACAAGTTGTACTATAAAGGCGATGTTGAGTATGCCACAATCTATGTAGTGGGATATGATTGATCAATATAGAATTTGTCCCTTCTACATAATGGGAGAAATATCTTAGGGAACTTGATGAAGTGAGACTAGAAATGCATGGCCATGCTCAAAGAAGTTGATATAAGATATTACACTTATTTGTTTATTGTAGTCTACTTTAGATATCAAGAAACATGAGATTGGACTTTGTAAGTAAGACTATTCCATGACTTGTGTCCAATCGAGATATAGAGGACAAAAGGATATAATACATGAAAAGTTATCATAGAAAGGTTAAGTCGTACCATGACTTCTTGTAACTTGGTAGCGATGATGCATTCTTGGGCGTCACTCATTGCTTGAAACGTTAGAAGTGTTCTAATATTACTACCAATGTTACAAGAGCCTACAAGGTCACACCATATAGTTGAAATGAGCAGAATCTAAACACGTTGATATTAAATTTAAGCATCACTAGAATTATATTAATTATTGAATTAATTTAATTTGAAATGTTAAATAATAAACATAGTATATGTACAAATTTGTTGTACAAGAATAGAGAAATAGTTAAAATAAATGTATGGATTTGATCCATAGAAAATATTAAATATGTATTGTTTACCAAAATTATTAAAATAAAGTGTTATAATAATTTCAGTCAAACATAAAATATATGCAAATTAAAATCTTTTTGGAAAGGATATTACATTATGATGTTTTCCATATATTTTTTGGCACCAAAAAAGGGTGATTTTGGTTTTAATATGGATATTAAAATAAAAGGGAATCATAAAAACCCTAAGGTGAGAGAGTGTTACCAAGGTTAACCACGAAAAGGAAAAGAAACCTAGGTTTAGCAGCCACAATTTTTTTTAGAAAACACTCTCTGAAACATTCAGAGAGAGTTTTTGTTCGTTTGTTCGCAACTCGATGGACTATGTAGAGGCTAGGACAATTCTGTTACAACTTTGGATCGGCAGTGTGCAAGGGGGATTAAACCAGTAGTGGTTCCTTTTTATTTTTCAAATTTCAAAAGGTATATTTTCAAACATTTCCTTCTCAATTCGTTCCTTGTGCACTGATTCATGGTTTGGATCGCCAGAATAAATTTTCCACTATGCCACAGGCGTCCGTGACCCAACAGTACAAGTCAATTGTAATATTTATAGCTCGATGGAACACAAAGTATTCCAAGAATTGAACCCAAAGGAGATGGAAATTGAGCAATAATTATCATATACAATAGAGTTTAAGTGGTTACTAATACAATTTTATAGTACGACAATTCATAATAAAAGAATATTATAAGAAAATTAAATATGCTACTCTAAGGACTAAATTTCAAATAAGGTAAAACTAAGGGACTATCCAATAAATATCTAATGGTGGTTGGTTGACTTCGATGTGATTCACTGATCCTCGAATAAGGGTCTTAAACTGCTTAAATTACTTAGTGGCTCCATTTTATCTTCCAATATCAATTTTACCGACTTAGACAATTAGCTTTGATATATCTTCCAATCTCACCAGTTAATTCGGGATTAATGAACAGGTGCACAACAGGATTACCTTCTTGTCCTTTTGGGGCGTCATTTTTTAAGTTCTTAGGTCTATTTGATTTAGTACTTTGTCCAAAGATTTTAGTTTACCCACATCTCCATCAACCAACCTCCTTTGAGATTTAGCTACTCATGACCAAAGTAAAAGAAATAAGCATGGAAATGAAAAACAAAGTAGCCATGAAAGTAAAGCTCACGAAAAATATCAAAGTTTGGATTTTTTTTACAAGAAAATGTAAACAATATGAAACTAAAAATATTTAACAAGAATATCTATAGCAATAAACATAAAAGGAACAAGTTTTGTGATTTAAAGCAAAAGAAAGCTGAAATTCATTAAACTTAAACTAGAAATGTCTTACAAGCGGTACAAAGTGAAAGTGTAAATAAACCTTAGCTACAATAATAATTAACTTAGCGACACTAAGAACATAAAGAATAAAAGTAAATGCAACAAAATAAACTCTAAGCTAAGGTATAAGATGAGAAAATAAAACCTTAAAAAAGTGCGAGAAAACTAAGAGAAACCGAGAAAACTAAGTTAATGTGTCTCTCCTCCTCAACAAGTTTTGGTTTTTAAAGTGTCTTTTGATGACTTTTCTTGCCAAAATGCCCCTACACGGGCCTTGGGTGATTGGTGGACCGAGTAGATAAAGACTACCTTTCTTATCCAAGTTTGTCCTTTGACAAGGTGGTATCACAATACCCATAAATGGATATCGTGAAATCTCGAGTAGTATTGAGCCTTAAGGTCCTCCTTGGAAGGTGGATATCGCAATACTCAAAGAGGATACCATGATACCACTGAAGGAGTCTTCAATCTTCTATATTGTTAGAGGTATCGTGATACCTTTGCTCTTCGTGCCGTTCTTGCTTGTTTTCGACCTCCAACATGTTTGTATATCACTCAATCACCGTTAGGCCTCCCAATCGCTATTAGCCAATTTTGGTTACAAAATGGGCAAAAATGAGACATTTACACTAATTAACTGAAAATATAAAAATAACGAAAAACTACAATAAAAATGTTATTTTACTCGAGAAAAAGCTCTTTAAGTACGTCGGAAGAGCCTAATTTGCCACATCGATTTGTGGCGGATCATGTATTTCCATGACTTGCATCCAACCTAGATATAAAGGAAGCAGGATATAATGCATGAAAATTTTATCACGAAATGTTATGTCAAATTACGACTTCTTGTAACTTGGGTAGAATGATGCATTGCTAGATGCCACTCATTACTTGTAACATTAGAAATGTTCTAGTATTACTACCAATGTTACACAAGCCTACAGGGTCACACCCTATGGTTGAAGCGAATAGAATCCAAATCAGTTGGTATTGTATTTATTTGTCACATGAACTATATTAATTCTTGAATTAATTTAATTTGAAAGTTAAATATTGAGCGCATTATATGTACAAACTTGTTGTACACAAATAGAGAACATAGTTAGAATTAATATATGAATTTGATTCATATAAAATATTAATGAATATAGTTTACCAAAATTATTAAAATAAATAGTTATAATAATTCGGTCAAAGATAAAAGACATGGAAGTTAACATTCTTTTGGAAAGAATATTTTTTAATACCTTCATATGTTTCTCTAAAAAATAAGGAATAATTTCGTTTTCTAATTATGTGATATTAAAGAAAACAAAAAGAATGTGAACCCCTATATATGCGGAGGTTACCAAGAAAAATAAGACAAAGGGTTAGCGTAGTTTTGAAAACTCTCTAAAAGGTTCAAGAGAATTTTGTTGTTTGTTCTTTGATTGGGTGGACTATGTAGAGGCCGAGATGATTTTGTTGTGGCTTGGGATTGACATTGTGCAAGGGAATCAAATTGAAAAGGTATATTTTTTATCTCATTTTAATCCAATTTCGTTCCTCGTACATGGATCCATGGTTGATGAACTTCGACATAATTTTCCGTTGCCCCACGGGGCGTACCGACGTTCCAACAATTTTATCTCATAGTAACCATTACATTTTCCTTCATGAAAAGAAAATTATTATCAAATAGTAATTAAGTCATTTATCACAAAGACAAATGACCCATGACCATGTTTGCTTTTCAACTATTATGTAATGTTGATAAGAGAACATCATTCACCCATTAGTATGAATTTCACTATTGTAAATAATACTACATCTGCGAAGTCATACATCCAACGCACCAACTTTTGGCTCCTTATCTATTTAAACTTAGGCTTTTACTTACATCAATGTATCAGTCACACATAGATAGCCCATCATCCACTTAAGATTAAGGTATGTCATACGTCATGCCTTATATTTTATTTATTTATTTGTGCTAGTTCATAACACAGGGATTAAATAGCCTAGTGATTAAGTGTGTGAATTTATTCCAAGTGGTCCCAAGTTCAAGCCCCATAATCTCACCTTTTAACTAAAATTTTGACAACTTAGCTTGTGTGAACACCCTTGCTATCCAACCCATATCTTGGCATACTTGGGAAGATTCTTTCCTTGATTACAAGGTTAACATTCGCCCTTTTCTCCCCTTTTCACTCCTATGATCCCCTTTCCATGCTTTTGTCCCCTCAACATACCAAATTTCCTCCCTTACCTTACCTTACCTTGGCCAGCCATGAACCTAGACATATCTATTTCACTTTTTATTTTTTTCATTTTTCTCTCCTCCCCTCTCTTTATCGTCCACCACCTTCTGCTCCCCTTTTCTCTCTTTTTCTTCCATTTCACCACCTAAGTCACTCTTTTCTTCTCATTTCTCCTCCACTCTACCACCACATAAAGCAATCGCACCTCTATCTCACCACCACAGCAATCGCTATGTCGCCACCGTTGACCAACACAAAATATTCTCGATTTTTTCCTTTCTCCTCTTTTCGTAATTGATTTCTTTTATGTCTCAATTCTAATTTTTGTTCATAAAAGATTATTCCATATCCTATTTTCTAACTACTTATTTTTATATCATGCTATTATCTATTTAGTAGCGAATCCTCCTTTCTAATCAACATTACGTGGGAAATGTTGAGCCCTTTTCTCCTTTATTACGTAAGTATGCCATTAAATCGAATAATTGAATAATTTTATTTTTTGGTAACTCGTTCTAATACGTGTGAATGGTTTAACCATTGAGGCTCAAGAATCAAACTCGTCATGTTAGAAGTTGGAATCAAAATCCTTGTGATCGATTTGTAAAGTTAGGTGTAGGATTTATTTTGATAAAAATAATTAATATTATATTTAATCGAGATAAAATTATATATGAAATATTTAATTAATGTTTAAATAAATCTACGAAAAGTGTATTTGGCGAATATGTAAAAGTATTCATATGGATTGGTAAAATCCATGAAAGGAGGATTTAAGTAAGTGTTTCAAAAACTTTAGATTTGTGATGAAATATGTGATTGTGTGATTTTTCTGTTATAAATGTGGATGTGTGATTTCCTAACACTCATGATATGTGATACATGACGATTTTGGATAATACATGTATTGTAAACATGATATTGCTACATTAATACGATTCACATGTGATTAAGAATATTCGATTATGATTCGCATGTTAAGCATACCATAAATCGATTCGATTTGCATATTAAGCATGCCACGTGTTAAACGAAAAGAAATCGGTTCACATGTAAAGCATGCCTCTTGTAAAATCATTCTATATGCCATATCACATGCATGGGGTTGGGATCTGTATGGAGGAAGTATCTAGCAGTATATTTGCAATTTCGATGGCTTGACCATATATTTGTATCGGTAGTATATTTGCAATTATTTGGTGGCTCGACCACAATATTTTGTTTACGGCATCTCAAGCGCAATATATAGTGGCTTGTCCACATTATTAGTGTGTTATTAGATGTACGAGTTCGGGAACTCATTATGGTGTGTAGCAAAATGGGTAGGAACTATTTTCTAAAAAAATCTACACTATTTTTTAAAAGTGTTGCATTGACATCATCATTATGCATTCGATAAATATGATTCTCTGACTGAATATTTTGTATGTAAATGATATGTTAAAACTGATGCTTTATGTGATAGTTTCTATTAATAAGATTTGAAACCTACACTGGGCTTTTGAAGCTCACCTCTTTTTGTTCTGATCTTTCAGATAATAATAGAGCTTAGGATGGGCTCGGCTTTCGAAGGTGCTCTTGGACGTTTTCAGAAAAAAAAAACTTACTTATTTGGTATTTGATATACTTTGGGATGTGTTTTTGTTTCTATAGACTTTCACTTGGGACTTTCTTTTGACTTTGGCTTGCGACTTTCTTTTGGATTTTAGATTTTGGTTTTTGGATGGTTTTTGCATGATTTACGTTTTTAGGATTTACTAAAATGATAATTAAAATGGATTTTTTAGAATAATGTTAAATTCATCTCGACGATAATGTTTTCAAACACAATACTTCGATTTCAAAACTCGACGCTACTTACCCAGCAACCTAGTATTTTATGAGATACATATATATTAAACCTACATTTTCAAAATGTCCAAAAAGAGTTTTAGTATGTTAATTTCCATTGTGACGTTTACTTTGAAAATGATGTTTTCTAGAAACTATCAATACTAGAGTTTTCTAATTTAGATGATTTGACAAAATATTTCAAAAGGAAATTATAGATGATATTTGGCTCTTCTTTAAGAAAAGCGAAATGATGTTTTAAAATAAAGACAATCATTAAGGAAAAAGCGAAAATGATTTTCCACGCTAACAACTCACCAATGTGATCTTGAGATTCGATCATAACATCTAGGCTAGGTTTAGGGGTTACACACCTTGAATATCACAAGTGAATAAATCCATAAATGGATTTAGGATCTATTCTACTTGAGTCTTGTCTAGTGTCTTTCTATCTAGTCAATCACATATATGTCTCTATCTTACGGAGTTATTCGCTCCTAAGCTCAAGATAAAGCATCTCCTCAATTGGACTTGGGAGCGAGATCTTAGTCGTCAATCAAATTGCTCATTTTTATTAAACCAAGGACATGTTTAGATTCTTCTACTAATACAAGTTGTTTTCCGTATTATGATCCACTACGTAATACCAATTAGGTTAATATTTGCTTCCATTTTGCTTTGTGTGGAAAAACATTGAGGATAATATAGAAAAAGTATTAATGTTATGAATATATGTTATTATTAAACCAATTTGTTCAAAAATACAAGTATTTCTTCTAGAGATATTTATGAAATTATCCTTAAATCTGTTTTAATATTAATTAGGTTAAAATATCCTTAAACTTTATCACTACCTCCATCATTTTACCACATTTACTCACAATTCACACTAGTTCCTTTACCCTCTCATTTTAATTTATTTTTCTAAGTTTCCTCTCATTTTCATTCCTTATTTTTTTCTATGATGTAATATATATTTTTACTTAGTCATCCTAAGCAT
This sequence comes from Gossypium raimondii, assembly GCF_025698545.1. NCBI lineage: Eukaryota > Viridiplantae > Streptophyta > Magnoliopsida > Malvales > Malvaceae > Gossypium > Gossypium raimondii. The sequence continues at coordinate 7,333 of NW_026291437.1, forward strand.
GGTCCTTTTAAAAGATATATATTTTTGGACTTAATTAATCACAATTTAGATAAAAATGTTTGAACTAGGATCGGGTCGGATCAAGGTTGGGTATACAATTAATTTTGAATTCAAGTTCGAGGAAGGTTAATTTTTTTTAAGCTCGAGGTTGGGTCAAGGTTGGGGCATGGTGCTAGAGTATCAAGTTGGGGTTCGGGTGGACAAAGTTTGACCCACCCCCTTGCTCGTTGCCATCACTATGTTTAATCTAGGAAATTTTTATCACATACATATAACAATTCAATATATTATTTGCTATAAAATAAAATATTGAATTGCAAAAGATAAAAAGATAAAATGATATAATTTTATTTATGGTATTAATCATAAAATTAAATTTATAAAAAATTAATATATTTCAATAGATATATTAAAAACTAATTAGAATATAAATAAATTAAAGTGTGTTTAATAAATTGAAAAATAAGTAATAAATTTTACAAGCGATAAATTTATATGAATTTATATTATAAAATTATTTGATATTTTAGTAAAAATTAAGCATTAAATATAATTATTTTATTTGATAATAGTAAATTTTGATTTTGAAAATTCATTATTTTTAATTTTAATCTTATTAAATGGTATTATTTATTTTATTTTGAATAATTACGTACAAAAGGTTAAAAGATGATAATTTGAATATTTTTAATTTTAATAAATTGAGGAAATAGTTTAAAAATAAGATTTTGAAAAATAAAATTAATTTACTATTTTTACATTGAGTGATAAGTAGCCATCTACTTATTATCTTGACGTATTTTTGTTGAAAATTTTATTTTAATTAAAAAGTTAATATGGTTATCAAATACAATTAAAAAATTAAATGTTAATAAAAATTTTCAATGATTTATCAAATTCAACCTAAGTTTATAATTTAAATATAATACATAAACTAATAACATAATTAAAAAGAAGAAGGCTTAATGTTGTAAAAGCCCTCAAACTTTAAAAAAATATTTAATCCCCTACTTTTTTTGCACTCAATTAGGTATAAACTTTCAAAATGCATCAAAATACCCTCAAACTTTTAAAAAGCAATTAATCCCATTTTTTACTTAATTGAGTACTTGAATTCAAAATGAATCAAAAGGCCCTTTGACCATTAAAATTAATTGCCCTTGATTTTTTAGTTAAAATTACCCGTGTCCAACCATGGCGTGACATGTGGCAAAAACAAAAATAAAAATCAATAAAAGTTATAAAAATAATTAAATTTTAATAAAATATTAAAATATTAAAATATTATTATTTTTATGATTTATATTTATTTATAATTTTAATATATATATTTAAATATAATAATTTTATAATTTTTATTGATTTTTTATAATTTTTTTCTTCATATCACACTATGATTGTAACAAGTTGACCTTAACTAAAAAGATTAGGGCGATTAACTTTACGGTCAACTGTTAAAGCTAATGATTAAATGGCATTATTGATGCATTTTCATAGTTTATACCCAAATAATTGTAAAAAAAAATAAAGGCTTAATTGCTTTTTTGAAAAATTTAAAACCATTTTTATGTATTTTGAAAGTTAAGTACCAAATTAAATGAAAAAAAGACTTAATTACTTATTTAAAAAATTATACTCTTTACTTGTTAACCCTATAAAACAATTACAAAATGATCTCATATATATTTTTTAAATTTATGTTTTGGATATTTCAAATCTTACAATTAGATCATTAACATTATTGATAACAATTTAATCACTATTTGTTAATACCATTAAGCGGAAATCACAATTTGGCGATGTCGGTCGTTAAATGACCATGTGAAGACCATGTCATTGCCACATCTCCCGCTCCTCTCACCCTTTCGTCTCACTTCTCCGCCTCTTAGGTCACTCCCATCTCTAGCCCCTCACTTCTTTTCCGGTCTCCACCTCCGTGTTTGGGTACATCCTCCTCTCCCCATCGCACCGCCACTCTCTTTTAAACGGTCTCGAGTCTTGTGGTTGTGAAGTCTAAGGAAAACAAGGTGAGGGAGTTTCGTAGTATTCGAAGCATTACATGGAGAAGAAGAAGCAAGCGAATGTTTGAGGAGTTTCGGTGGAGAGTGTTTAGATCCCTACTGTTTGAAGACACGATTAAGTGCATTCTTCTCTATTTAATCACCATTGGATTTTTGCACTATCCTCAACTTTGATTGGTACAATCTTTTATAATATACTGGGGAAAATTCTAAGGGCAGTTCTTCATTGCTTTTGAAAAGTTTGGTTTAAAATTTGAGTGTTTAGCATTCTTTGTCAAAAGTGCTTTTGAGAAATAAAATGTTCATTTTAAACATGTTATTATCAAGTAACAAATATGCATTTAAATAATATTTAAATTAGTTGATATTATTATATTTTAGTAATAATATAAAAAATTATTATAATTTGTTGTTAATATTTTAATATATGAAATATAAATTGTAAATATTTTTAGCAATAAATATTAATTATTTATAAAATTTAATTAGAATATATAAACTATATTTTAAATATTTAAATATAACCATTAAATATTTCTAATTAGTATTTTAAAAATATTTTTTATTTTTAATTAATGATTTTAATACAATTGTAATTAAGCACCAAGAAAAAAAAGAAAATTATTATGTTATTGGAGGGTGAAAACTAATTAAGCACCAAAAGTGCTTTTGGGAGAGAAAAGCTAAAATTTTAGCTTCTCCTTTTGACTCCTTTTTAAGTGCTTTTGAAAAGCACTTACGAAAAGCTAAAATTTTAATAAAAGCGACTTGTTCTTCTGACTTTTCTTTTAAAAGTTCTTTGGGAGTCGAAGTGCTTTTTTAAGCAATGAAGAAGCCCTAAGGATAAGAACACATCCTACATTTGATAGGTTTTCAAGGACTTTGAGCATGGGTAAGGCACTCTCGAGCTTCGGTTTGAAATTCAACACCATGTTTCTAGTTCAAAGGTCGGAGAAAGGGTTAAAAGAAAGTTAAAGGTGTCTAAAGTTTCTACTTGTTTAGAAAGCAAATTCAAAGAGTCAAAAGTAGACAATTCAGTCGGATCTTTAGCTTTTCAACAACTCCATGCCTTTGTAGGCATGGGAAGCTTCTATAGTCCGAAGAACTAGTTAACCTCGATGAAAGTTTTCTTGCAAAAGCGCTGCAATCTTGGTTCCGAGCAAGTCGATATTAAAACTTGCAGAGTTGTCCAAGGCAATATTCAACTAACACAATTAGAAAAGATTGCAAGGAAACAAGCTTATCCGGTTATGAGATAAGCTATCTCTGGATTGCTTCTGTCGGTTTATACAAGTTTGATCCTTGGGACTTATCGGTACTAACCTTCATAATTCAAGAAACATAATTGTGAAATATTGTTGTCTTTGAGATTCAACTCTGCAATCACTTATGAATTGACCAAAGAAGAAAAGGAAAAAAGACCAATTTCCTTCTTCTCCTTTTATGCTCATGCAGTTAAAAGAAAGAAGGTTAGGTTTTAAGTAGTTAATTATTATATAAACTCTTTAAAATCTTTTAAAATTTGAAAAAAAAAACACGTGGTTAAATATGTTGCAATGACATCACCTCCACGTGGCCATTTAAGATTGTGGTACTATTGGTTGTGATTTTAGTCCAACACTTAACCGTTAGTAGTGGACAATGACTAAATTATTATCAATTGACTTTAAGAATTAAAAATTAGTGATGAAAAAGATATATGACAATTTGTATAGTTTATTAAAAAACTAAACAACAGTTGAAAGTTTTTGGGGGTTAAAACCTAATTGTAAAATTAAAACATTAATGACTAAAAAGATATATGACTATTTTTAGTTTATTAAAAAAACTAAACAACAGTTGAAAGTTTTACGGGGGTTAAAAGCAAAATTTTCACATGTTTCATTTTCTTTTTGGATATGAAAAGAAAATAATAATAAAATTCTCGAGACAAGCGAAGCGAAGTAGAGAATAGGATTAACTAAATTGACTTCCATTAAAGCTTTTAACTATGTTTGATCGGATTAGCTCTCACAATTCTTACATCTCTTGTTTTCTTTTATCGTAGTTTTCTCGTGTAGCGAGCTCTCGATTATAAGCGTTATTAACGTCAAGTGAAAATTCACCGGTAGTCGTGTTCTCTTTTGACTTGAAAGACCACGACGATCGCCATCAACAATTCTGGCGTTGATCTCCCATTAGGCGTCTCCGGTCATCCGATGATCTTGGGTTAGTATTTTGTTATTTGTTATTTGACCTTGCTTAGTTTTTATAAGATGCTATTCTTTTAACAAAAAATTGTATGTTTTATTTAATTTTGAAATTTTGAGCTTTTTTTCGTAGGCTTTATTATGCTAAAATAGGGATTGGAACACACCAAAGATTACTATGTTCAAGTAGATCAGAAGTGATATAATGTGGGTTAATTATATTCAATGTAAAAGCCCCAAAGAAGGGCCATTGGTGTAAGTTTTCCTTGTTTTCTCTCGCTTTCTTTTACTTTTTTTCTTTAGGCTTTGTTTGGTTGTTAATTTTACAAATATCTTTTGCTAGTATTTTAATATTTGATGCATGTATATTATTGTTTATAGACTAAAATGTCGTAATAGAAAGTAAGAATCATAATAGTTGATCAAAATGAAGAAATGTGATGCGATCGGATCTACGAGAAGCAGAAAGAGAGAGAAATAGAGAAAAAGAACCGGAGGAAGAAGAGAGCTTGTTTTCCATAACCGATTTCGTAACCCTTTACAAAGCCTATGTCTATAGGAATGTTACTACATATTTGAAATTACATTAATTTAACTAGTAGTGTACGATTGGAGCATTTATTTCTAAAATCCCCAACCATCCAAATCAGACCTAAGCGTGGCATATTTGTCGATAAAACTCACCGTTTAATTAAACTAAGGCTAAAACAATACCAAAATGGGGTGTTTTAATAGCGGTATTACTAAAATTAGCCCATAATAAGTACTCCCTAGGTCAAAGGGATCCTTGTCCTCAAGGATCGAAAAACAAGAAATTGGCATTGCGATCATGGAGGATTTCCCAAGTGGCATCTTGAGGAATGTGTTGGCCCAATCCACCAACACCTTGACAACTTGGTTGCCTTGCTTCACCATGGCGTTCTAGAATTCAAGTCAACTCTTTGAGCAAAGTACCATCCAGCCTACAAGGGAAAGAAGGGTTGTCTGGGTGCCTCCCAATGTGGCACTAAGTGAGACACATGAAAGGTTGGATGAACTTGAGAGTTAGGTGGCTAAAGTTTATAGGCTACTTTCAATTATGGCTATGATAGGAAAAAGGGCCAAAGAATTTGGGAGAGCTTACGGTTGGTCACCGTTCTCACCTTTGTGTCGGCGATATGGTGAAGCTTCAAATAGACCAAGTAACCCACTTGGAAGGTATGATCGGACATTTTCTTGTCAACAAAATGTTTCATGTGTTCTTGAGCCGAGTAAGATGAAACTTAAGGAGGTGTCGTGCTGCAAGCTATGATCCACACAATCAGCAGTTGATGAGCCTACCAAGTAAGGCAAGTCCGAGAAGGGGCTTGGCCATGCAAGGCCTCATATGGAGTTGTGTGAATGACAAAGTAATATGTAGAATTGTCCCACCATTTTGGCAGGGAAGCCAACAACACTAGTCACAGGCGTTTCCTCATACATAGAAGATAGGTTTCAAACACTTATTGAGCACCTTGGTTTGACCATCACTTTCAAGGTGGTAGGTTGTAGAAAGATGGACATAAGTGCCAAGCTTCCTAAAAAGTTCTTGCCAGAAGGAGCTAACAAAGATCTTGTCCCTATAAAAAATAAGAGAATCTGGTAGCCAATGGAGCTTGTACATATTGTCAAGGTAAGCTTGAGCCACGGTTAAGACAAAAAAATGGTGGCTTAATGCCACAAAATGACGATACTTGGTAAGTCTATCAACAACTACCAAGAATGTTTCCTTGCCTTGGGAAGGGGTAAGCCCTCAATAAAATCTAAGGTGACAATTGACCAAGCTCGGTAGGGATGGCCAAGAAATTGCAGAAGCTCTAGATGTGTTGCATTGTCATATTTACACCTCGGCACATTCATTCCTTCACCTAGTGTTTGACATCGAACTCATGCCTTTCGATATACCAAACTAGCCATCGTATGCTTGGTAGCATGTATGCAGTGACCACCAACAACACTCTCATGAAAGTATGAAAATGATTCATCGGATGCTCTTTATTGGATCCTACCAGTTTACTTTTCCTTCTTAGAAAGCTCACATCCCAATTGTACTTAGGATGAGAAGAAGGTTGATTCGAAGCTCAAGGTAAAGTTTGTTGAGTTTAGGACCATCTGCCACCCTAGTTAGTAGGCGGAGATAACTGAACTCCCAACCATTTGGTACAACTGACCATCGACCCATGAGGTTGCTTGGAAAGTGCATCAGCCACTATGTTAGCACTATCTTTCCTATGCACCACCTCAAAATTATAGCCCAACATTTTGGCTACCCATCTCGCTAGAAGAGTGTGATGGTCTACTACTTAGAGAGGAATCTCAAACTCAGTGCGACAGTGGTGCCCAATCGTAAGGATGCCATTTTGATAGCCAAAAGAATTGCAAACATCTTCACATAAATGGATAACATTTGATGCCTTACTCCAAAGGCCTTGTTGAAAAAGGAAATGGGGTGCCTTTGCTATTGAAAGACAACTCCAACCCTCATACTACTTGCATCTATGTCAACATAAAATTCACGTTAAAAATTAGACAAATGGAGGATGGAGTGTACTTAAGGCACCTTTTCTTTTGAAGGGCTTTTTCAAGCTGCTTGTGACCAATTCCACTCAGTTTCTTAAGAAGTTCAGTTGGATTTAGCTATAGAGCCATAGTTCCTAATAAATTTTTGTAATAGCGAGAGCCCCAAAATCTCTGAAGTCCTTTATTGAGTGAGGTGGGCGGGACATGACACTCATCAACTTTAGAGGATCCATTACCACGGTTCCTTGTGAGATCACATGCCCAAGATACTCAATTTGAGTAGAGACAAATTAACATTTGCTCCTTTTGGCAAAGAGCGATGGTCCTTCAAGAGGTAGAAAACTTGCTTGAGATGTAGCAAGTGGTTTGACCATGTCATGGAATACACCAATATATCATAAAAAACCAAGATAGACTTTCTCGAGAAGGGGTTAAATCTGAGTTCATTAAGTGCGAAAGCTTGAAGGGGCATTAGTGAGGCCAAATAGCATAACTAGAAACTCAAAGTGCCCTCACAAGTCCTCGAATGCAATTTTGTGCATGTCGGGCTCCACATTCTAATTTGATGGTAGCTTGAGCTAAGGTCCAATTTGGATAAAAACACTTTTTACCCCAATTTATCCGGGAGTTCTTCAATGGCAGTATGAAGAATTTGTCCTTAATTGTCAATTGGTTGAGTTTTGTAGTTAACACACAACCTTTAGTTGTCATTCTTTCTCTTGACCATCATAATGGCGGATGCAAATGAACTATTATTGTCCCTGATGACCCCTTATTGTGGGATCTTTATCATTTTTCCAATTTATTCTTCTGTATGACAGAATATCTATAAGGTTTGATCTTGACCATTGACCCTTCATCCTTTAGTGGTCTTGCAACCTAAGTGGAGGCAGACCTGAAGGAATTTGGAAGATGTCCTCATATTATCCAACAATTTCTCTAATTACGTGGAAAAGATGCAATAGCGCAAATAAGGTAGCTTGTATGAGAGCAACCAACAACAAGGCACATGGCCCTATTAACTGATCTATAAGGGAGAAACACTTAGTGGATTGAGGCTTCTCAACTAGCTGAATGGTGCTTAGTTTAATGCTTTGCAGCACACAAGGATGGAAATCAAGAGTGAACTGCATGGTCAATGAGCTGAAACTCCACACAATTGTTCCCAAAGAAAGGCTATTGAACACCTAGAACCAGATCAACCAACAACAAGGCCCTATTAAGCGATCTATAAGGAGATGCACTTAGTGGATTGAGGCTTCTCAACTAGTTGGTGGTGCTTGGTTCAATGCTTTGTAGCACACAATGATGGAAATCAAGAGTGAATGCATGGTCAATGATTGAAACTCCACACAATGGTTCCCAAAGAAAGCGCCATTGAACACCTAGAACGATCACACTCGTATATAAGTAACACAAAAAATCGATCTTGAAAGTTGTACCAATACTCCAAGTGACACCTCTGCATATACCTCTAGTAAGATGAAGACCATCAACAATCATAACTTTCAATTTGTCCTGTTTGGTTGATTGGCAAGGCTAGCCTTACCGTTTGCATTGATGAAATTATGTGGCTACGAGTCCACCACAATGACCTTAGCTTTCCCAATGCAAGTTGCAACCCTCATTGTGTTTAGACCACAGGATCCTTTAATAGCATGTAGAGACAACATTGGCACTTTGACATTTGGTGGAAGGACTCTTCCAGGTTGGTCAAAACACTCATGAAATTCTTCTCCTCCTCATCGAACAAGGCTCCAATAAGATTTGATAGAGCTAAGATTTGAAACACAATCCCATTCTCTTTCTATCTTTATTGAGCTCTTATTATGGCTAGAGGTGGAGGAAACTAATGGAGGTGCCCAAATGCTCCCCAACCGGTTAGAAAACCATGATTGGAAGAGGCGAGTATGGTTTCCACTTGTCGAGCAATCATGAATCCCTCCACCAAGTATTTAGGCTTAAAGAGTTGTAAGTACTATCCAATCTCACCTTAAGATTGCTAATGAAAATACTTAGTGCATATGACTTAGGTAAGTGAAGTTGGTTCACAAGACTAACAAATGTATCATGGCGGTCATTGTACTGGTTACCTCGAAACAGATCAATCATTGGATCTTGGAACATGCTCGATCCAAACCGTTCCCTTAAGTTCGAGCATAAAACTCCTAAGATAACATATGAAATCCACGCTAGCTTAAGTGTAAAAATGGTGCCAATCTAGGGCCTTATCTTGATTTAGCATGAGTTCTCACCAGAGCATTAGCGATAATGCCTTGACCTCAAAGTATTGTTCTAACTTGGCCCACCATCCTCGAAAGTCAAACCCATCAAAATAAGGACACTCCAACTTTGTAGGCTGAGTTTGTCTCCATAGTCTTTGAATGGCAAGAAGGTCGCAAAGTGCCAGATCCACTTTGGGAAAAGCTAGTAAAGGTTCCTTTGGAGGAATCCGGTGGGGGTCCTCCCAACTTCTTTGCCTTTTGCGCGGCCCAATAGAAGAAGAAGCAATCAACCGCCCAAATATTGCTCGAATAGTGCTTGTAACTTTACCTTGAGTTCCCTCGAATTCATCCTTCAACTCTATCAACCACCCTTCCGGTTTTTTAATCCAGAAAAATCTTATAACTTAGCCATCTCTTTGAAGATGGCTAACCTACTTTACCAAGTGAGTCGATACCCCATCCTCGGCCATATAGGAACCCCAATGTCGATACTTTTGATGCGATCGGATCTTTGAAACACAAAAGCAGAGAAAAAAAACGGAGAGGAAGAACGAGCATGTTTTCATTCCATAACCAATTTGATAACCCTTACAAAGCGTTATTGTTGTTTTAAGCGCCATAAGAATGTTACGACATATTTTAAATTACATTAAGCTATTAACTAACATCTATACACATTGAGCACCATTTCACTTAAAATCCCCAACCATCCTATTAAACCTAAGCGTGCGTATTGGTTGGTATAAAACTCACCGTTTCATTTAAGTCTTAAACTCATTGTTTTATTTAAACTAAGGCTAAAACAATACCAAATAAGGGGCATTTTAATAATGGTAATAAACTAAAATTTAGCCTATAACAAAATGTTCAAAACATAGTGTCGATTTTAATTTACTTTTACGTATGTAAGTAAAATAATTATTGAAATACTTCCGAAAAAATGTGTTTTGTTTTCAAAAGGCTACATTTTTAACGTTTGCTCTTTCATTAACATTTTTTCGTTTTGCTTTTATATCAATATGCATTTTAGATGATGACCAAAGAAGATGTTATATTACTGGTATCTTTAATCATATTTGTTTGTGTTTGTTTTATATTAGAGAGATCTTACTTTGTACAATATTAAAGATTTTGCCATCGGCAAATTGGTTTCATGTGATCAAGAGTTTTGTTATGCCATAAATGGAGGTCCATTGGCTGGTTGTATGGCTAATATGTCTTGTCTGTATCTTGATATATATGGAGATAGGAGTTCCACTGATTTTTTTCCAAAAGGCGTCGTGCTATATGATAGAGTATCTGGTGATCTCAAGACCTCATCGACCAATGGAAGCGTTATATTTGGGTGGCTTGACAATCCTTAGTTACTCTTCTCGATTAATACTTGTGATACATGTGGCACTTTGTTGGCTTTTAAATACTAAGCTAGTAACTCTCTAGGCACTTTTTCACTAAATATTCTAACTTGCTTGTGTAATAACTGCTGATGTTATTGTAAGTAAATCTCTTCAACTTTTCCAAATTGAAGTTCATGTTTTCTTATGTAGAAGCGAACATGTCAGTCCCCATATTATAAAATTATCTACAAATTGATCTTAAAAGTATAAGAAAGTTCTTAAAAACTTCAAGCTAATTTACGTAAAGTTTCTGTAATGTTTCCATATATTTTCCTGATTAGTTTGTTTTATGAGGTTTTCTTTGCATGTCATTGTGGAGTAGATGTCTAGCTTATCATTCAACATACAAGCATATATTTTATGCCTTCCCTTCTTGTATTATAAGATCCATGAGTAATGAATGAGATACAAAGCCTGTCTCTGTCAACAGTTTACCGTTTTTGTGACTAAGATGCATCCTATGATCCCTCTTTATTTTATGTGGAAAATGGATTTCAAATAAATCAATTTTAAGTATTTTTATGATTTGATATGATATATACAAGAAGAGAAGGTCCTATCTAGAATAAGAAATGTTTGTATTTTTTTAGTTTTAGAATAACTAATAATTGTCGACAATTTGACCGAGTTAAGTTTTAATACTTGAAGTTTCTTGGAATATTACGAAGTTAAACCAATATACTTTATAAGGTCTTGAATAATGTAATGAGATTGCTTTGTGTCTCAAACATGCTGGATTTAGTGAATGTTGCATTGTGCATTGTGTTTGTAAAGTATGTGCCTCATAACATTTGTGAACATTTTCTGTTTTCTTGTGCTGCTTTTTTTTGTGGTATTATATGGCTATTCTAGCGTTATTTTCTCATAGGTGTGGTGCTACACAATCAGGGAACCTAGATTCATCTAATGAAGAAGCACTTGATGGGATACTGGGTTTTGGAAAATCTAATACATTGATGATTTCCCAGCTTGCTTCATCTGGGCAAGTGAAAAAGATGTTTGCTCACTGCTTAGATGGGATTAATGGAGGTGGTATCTTTGATATTGGGCATGTCGTGCCGCGAAAAGTTAACATGACTCCATTGGTACCTAACCGGTATGTGACGGTGAATATCATCATTGCTTGTTCTTTATTACTTGATCTTATTCTTTTCCTCTTAATTTGGTTTATTTGAGCATTACGTGTTACAAAATTACATTAGCTTGAAGGAATGCATCACAGTTCACGGGGAATCATGGTTGTCTGAATGGAATGAATGAGAATCATGTACTGCTAATTATTTTTCGTTTTGGCTCATGGATTATGGTGTCTAGAGTGCACAACTTAGAAGGTCTAGTTATGCTTATGGGTAACTTGCCTGAAATGTTTTGAGTACTTATAATTGATAGTAGTTTCCATTACCTAGATTCTGGTGGCTTGACTGTGGAATTTTACTCTGTTTTTTAGCTTCCACGTCTTAAAAGGAGAGTTGGTGTTCTTTCGACTCTTTTACCACAAGTACCCGTGTCCAAGCATATATGGACATGGATATGGAGGTAAAAGCCTCCAAATATATGGAAAAACTTTAAGAAAATTTGGCATACCGAATGAAGCATACATGTATTTGGCACTCACCATCAAGTCCAAGTAACATATAGGAGAGTGACTCATGAGAAAACTAGCTAATATTTATAGTTTAAAGCTAGAAATTTATTATTTTTATTGCCTTTTTATTGATCCCTTCAAGATGTTTCACTATGTTAATAGGAGCTTCAGGATGTACTTCCTAATGATCATTCCTGAATATGATTTGTAAATTAGCAAAGATGAAAAATTTATATTAGCTTAATTATGTATAGTGGTTTCTTATGTAATGAGATATTAGGAAGTCTAGAAGAGAAAATATTGGGAAAGTTCTCTAGGAAACATCAAAAAGATGAGATGAACGGGTACCTAATGAGATATTTTTACTGCCTTTTTGTTGATCCCTTCAAGATGTTTCACTATGATAATAGGAGCTTTAGGATGTACTTCCTAATGATCATTCTGAATATGATTTGTAAATTAGCAAATATGAAATTTTATATTAGCTCAATTACGTATAGTAGTTTCTTATGTAATGAGATATTAGGAAGTCCGGAAGAAAAATATTGGGAAAGTTCTCTAGGAAACATCGAAAAGATGAGATGAGCGGTACTTAATAAATGTATCGTGCATAGATAATGAAGTCATCAAAGCGGAAACATTCTCTTGCGAAATGCTGGATGAAATTGCTTATCATACTACATTTTATTTTGTCTTCCTGCCATGAAAACTTTTCACGGCATAATACCATTGTTTAGCACATGATTGACAGCAATGAATTGGTACTAACTAGATAGGAGACTAGCTTCTCTATGATACATTATTAATCAACTAGTCATGATTTTTTGTTTTTAGTTCATATTCTAATTCAAATACGTATATGAATATGTGGCTTCATATATTGAACTCTAACTTGTCATAAATTTCGGTTACATTACAATGTCAATATAACGATGAGTTGATACGACCACGCCCGAAGCACACTTTTGGACCACTCCATAAGCATTGCTTCCAAACCCATGCAATTGAATTAGTTTAATTCCATTTTGTTGAGCTCCGTTTAGCTCGTTTCCGGCTCAAGAGCTCGAATCAACTCAAATCTAGCTTAATTCCATTTATGCGATAATATAGTTGCAAATAATTATTGAGTTAGTTAATTTAGTTATATCTGACTCAATTAATTTTCGTTGTTTAATTGGTCTTAAATCGGACAATTTAATTATGCATGTTAATTGTGTTTTCTTACATGTTATTAAGTCATCTTAATTCCTCTGACTTTTAAATATGTTTTATTGCATGTTTTCAATGTGTCTTTTCCTAACCGAATTAATTAGGTCTTAATTTAATTAATTGTGTCTTGTTTTAATTATGTGAATTTAAATTGTCCAGATTATGTTTTAATTATGTTTCAAATTGAATACAAATTAATTTAAGTTCATTTGCTCCTTTTGTAGGTTGGTGAATGTGGGAGTGCATTTAAAAGATGCATGCACGTTGGATTCAATGTATTTGGCAATACATGCATGGAATGCAATTAAAACGGTGTGCTAATTTTTGAAGTTTCCTATGTGGCTATTCGGCCAAAGGAGATAATGTTTCCTACTCCAAAGCTGCCATTTATTTCTTTCACATTGTTGGATTCATTTTAGCTGTTTAGTTCATAGTGTTCACACTCAAGGACTCTTCAAAGCTGAGCATTCACACTTCAAATGGCTATCCAATTTCCTATTAATTGCTGGTCACTTTTCAGCCAAAAATTGCATCTTAAATGAGCCTATTTAAGCTCATTGGTCGAACCTAGCTCTTCCATGCACCTTCCCAAATTTTCCAATATTCAATGTTCATTCTAGAAGCTGTCCAAGTTCAGCCTAATTTAGCAAGACCATTAGATGAATTCATTAACTTAATTCCTAAGGATGTATGTGGCTATTCGGCTAGCTTAGTCTTTGCCTATAAATAGTTTACTTGTTTATTGTAAAAGGTTCCAGAATTTGATCAATTAAACTTAATAGAACTTTAGTTCTTGTGAGGTTACCTCCTCTCTTCTTTCGTTCGAGTCTCGAAGTGACTTATCTAGCTTGCTAGTGGCGTCAATCCGAACTCCATCGAACTTATCACCGAATCAGTGTGGCGTTCAACCATGTTATTATACCTTTGGTTCTTACCTCCATATAGGTAATGGGTCAAGGTCCGCTTCTATCCTTCATCAAAATTCACGTTAAAGAATATAAGACTCGGGGCAATACTTTTTAGTATTGAAACATTCTTGAAGCTTGAGTTCAACTTCCATTCCGTTTAATCTATCAACCTACAAGCTATTTTCTTTGTTAAAACCGAACTTATCCATTCCCAAAAGCCATCTTTTTGAACCCATTTTGTTTACTTCCGGTTATAAATCACTAACTCCATCAATCTACAAAATTGAACAAAAACTTCGTCGACGATCGGGCAACTATGTGAAACGACTCGATTAACCGAGAATTGCATCATTTGGTATCGAGCTTGTAAACGAGGAGTCCGGCGTTAGTAGCTATCCCGAAAGATAGGTTTGTAAAAAGAAAGTTCAAAAAAAGGTTGTATTTGTTTTCATTTGTATTGACATATTGTATTGGAAAAGTAAAACAAAAGGAATTACGAAAATTAAAAAAAAAGAAAAAAATACGAAGTTATAAAAAAATGAAGTGTTGAAAAAAATTCGGTTTATTCATCTTTTGAATTCGAACAAGTGAGTTCTTCTTCTTCTTATCTACTTCCCCACGCCACACTTAGCCTTGATTTTATTTCGTTTCACCTACCTACACCATTTCATTATTCCTTTGTTACCCATTTTGAAACCGACCTCAAGCACAAATTAAGTCTATTGAGACAAATTATGAATTTGTGAGCGAGGTCAAGTGGTAAAAGGCAAGTGAATTACATTAAAAGAAAAAGCCAAAATTAAGTCTAAACACGAGTGCAGTGAAAATATTTATTTCCTTTTCGAGAGAATTGGTAAGGATTTTTGGTGAGGTATCTAATTTTCTTATTATTCTTTTAACATTTCTTCTTTTAGTGAATAATCATGTCTTGAGAAGGATTTTCCGAATATTTGATGCAAGAGATGCATAGAATGGTGAAATCAAAATTTGATAAATTGCATGATCGATTAGATCGAGTGGAGAAAAGAGCCCAACGAGGACAACTTAATTGGTGAAAGGCGAGGCGAGAGTGCCAAGAAGCGAACATCCAACGAATATTCGACAAGAGACTCTTATCAAGACTCCTATTCAACAAGGCGTTCGAGACCACGAAGCAAACTCGAGTTTGAGTCCTTGAGATGATAACGAAAAGGTAAACATGTCTCTACAAGTGCATCAATTTATTCATCTGTGAAGGTTGGCTACGAAGAGTGATATAAGCTCGCCCATGAAGATAGGTGCGAGAATCCATGGAGTTGCCTATGGGGCCAATTACTCGAACACGTGCCAAGAAGTTCCAAGATGCCGTGGCAAGCTATATTTCTCGATTGTGGAGTGATGGGTTGATTGCACCTAACGCCTACTCAACTAGCTTGATTGCACCATCCTACAAGTGATTTTAGCTCGTGTCGACAATTCACTCAATTCGACATTTAATTAGTTCAAGGAGCTGATTATATTTATTTTGAATAAATTTAATTAATTGTGTTAGTTAGAATCACTCAAATCATTTAATTAAATAAATGTGTCTTAATCGGACATTCTTAATTCACTTATTAAATATGTTTTATATTAATACATGCCTTTAATATGTCCATATTAAGTCATAAATTAAATGTGTTTAGTTTAATTACAAAGTTTTAATGTGTCTTGACTTAGACAAATTTATTAGTGGTCGCTAGTTAATTTGTCTTAGTTAAATTAATGTCTGATTTTAATATGTCCAGTTGATGATTTCATGAGTATTAAACTTGTCTTAACCACATTTATTTGATGTTTTCACTAGCTTAATGGCAAAGGAAGCTCATAAAGAAGGAGCATGTATTTGGGCACATGCATGGTGCATTTAAAGTCGACTACCTTGTGTTTCCATGATTTTTTTTGTGTAGCTCAATGGACTTCAAGTGATATTTTGAGCTTCTCCAAGGGTCAATTTCGTGGAGAGCAATGGCCAAAAGGTGCTTCATAAATTCCAGCAACAAATTCACTTGGTGGCTACTCATATTGACCAAAAGCATAATTCTTGAAGCTGTCCATTTCTCTTCTCCATAGCAGACAATTAAGCTATTTTAAAACATTAGTTGAATGTGAATTATCATCCTTAAAGGGCCACGAATCATCTCTTCTAGAAGGTTATTATTGATTTTTGTTGTTTATGAATGCATCTAGGAAATTGCTAGGAAGTTTCCTAAAGAAGCTTAAGGCTTAAGAATCGATTAGACTATTGGCTACCTTAGTCCATACTATAAATAGGCCATGTAATTCATATTTTGAGGTTAATGAACAATTTGATAGCTTAGCTAAATTGTGAGGTTGTTTTCAACTCTCGTTATTCTCCAAAAACTTGTGAGACTTATCAAACTTCTTTGTGGCGTCAAACTTGTTTTTGTTTCTACCCGAACTTATCACTTTAATCCCAAAAGTGTGGCGTTCGATTCATACTAAGGTTCCTATCATTTTTTGATAGCGGGTCGAAGTTTTTATCCATTCAACCAACTATCCATCCACACCTTACCAACCTAAGCATTCTCCTAAGTTACGGGTTAACACACTCCTATTGTGTTAGTTAACCTGAATCCTTAGCCAAAATTGCTTTTATTATTTCTGATTTATTTCCTAAACCAACCAACTCTTTTGAGCCCAAATAATCCTTTTCTTCTAGCCTATTTTGTAAAGCTTCCAATTTACTCCTAATTCACGATCGGGCAATCTCTACGACTCAATTCGAAAACGAGGCGAGGGCGTATCACGAAGGTATTTCAAGAGTGTCAAAATACTCAGCCACTAAAGATCTATTACAAAGAGATGATTTTCATTTATATGAAGAACCCTTTTCTTATTCTCAACGAAAGGCTTCTCATTTTGATGATTTCTTCTTTTGTAATTAAATTGAAATAGCATGTGAAAAAGAAAAACAAAAAGAAATTGAAAAAGAAAATGAACATGAAAGAAAACAAGAAATTGAAAAAGAAAATGAGAGTGAGAGTGAGAAAAAGAAAAAAGAAATTGAGATTGAAAAAGGATGTGAAAAAGACAAAATCGAAAAAGAAATTGAAGAAAGAAGAGAAAATGAGTTAGAAAAAGAAATGAAAGAAAAGACGAGCGAGAAAAAGTGAAGAATGTTTCCATTAACCAACATGTGAGTTTTCCTCGTGTTGTTTCTCCTCAGGTTTTTAAAGAATCGATTGACAAGTTTCGACCACAATACCTTTTCATGGATAGAAGGTTCACTTTGGCTGAAAAAGGTAATGCTCTCAACGATCCTAGTTCGCCTATGCCAAAAGGTAAGCAAGGTATGAATGTTGAAAATTTTAAAGCACCTCTGCCTTATTCGATTGATGATGGACACATTGTTGATGATTTGGTCTTTAGAAAGAATCTAAACTTTGACGTGGTGACTTGTCATTCTTTGATTGATGATGATCCATTTGTTTTGTCGATGATAAGAAGATTCTTGCTTTTGAAAATATTATTTTTTGATGGTATTGGTTGTTTATCTTTAACTTGCAATGGAATACATGTTTTGGATGCGCAAGATGAAAGTCCGTATAAATTGTTCATTTTAACTGATCCTGTTGAAAGGGAATGGAAATGTATTGATGAGTATGGCATTCGCAAGATTTTTGATGAAGAACGAATAAATCAGCACCAACAAAATTTGGAATTGTGTGATCAAAAGTCGACATATCATCTGTTTGGTTGTGTTGATCATGTGAATTATCCAATTTGTGGTGTGAAATTTCCATGTTTTCATAAATCTTTTCGAATGAAATTTAAAGGGTTTGCTTGTTTGAATTTGAGTATGCTAACACCCTCGTTGTTTAATTTGTGTAAATTGTTGGAGATAAAAAGACTCTTCTTGCCATTTGGATCGAGTAGCCAAAATTATGTGTTTAATCTTGGAGTTTGTTATTATGAATCATTCATGAAAGAAAGAAAGCATCGTAAATTTTGTTTGAATGAATGTGTAAACAATCTTTGTTTGTATGATGCTTTGTCTTTAAGTTTGAAAATGAGACATATGAATCTTGTTGGTTTGTTAAGTCAAAATCAAAATTTTGTTTCTGGAGGTTGTTCTCAACTGTGGTCTAAAAGATCTGAACATGTTTTGCATGATAATGATTTTGAGTTGCTTAGTGTTCTTTCTATGAAGTCTGTCATGAAATTGCCAAATCAAATTGAAATGGCAAGAGAAAATTTTTTCTTTGACCCTGGTGAACATCATTCTATATCGTTGTCTAAGGTAATCAAACCATGGAAAGTTGACTTCCAAAACCATAGCTATCAAATGCCTTGTGATTTAGGTTTGTTTCCATCGGAGAAAAAGGTAAGAACGATTTCTATTTTTGACCCCGGTATTGGTTTATTTGTTCAAATTCTGAATCAAATCTCGGAATGTTCCTTTGTGTTTAATCTTGATCGTGTCACTAATTCGTTTTATTCTTTTATAGGTGACGATGTGAGGTGGTACCCTCCTAAAGAGGGAGGGCATGTGAATGAGCTTCTTTCAATCCGAGCCATTTGTGGCTCTCAGAATATTGAAGATTTTTTTTCAAGCAAATGGCCCAATTTGGGGACAAATCACTTTAAAGAGGAAGGGGATGATACTACCATGCCCCGAGCACACTTTTGGACCAGCTCCCTAAGCATTGCTTGCAAACCCATGCGAGAATGAATTAGTTTAATTCCATTTCGTTGAGCTCCGTTTAGCTCGTTTCGCTCAAGAGCTTGAATCAGCTCAAATCTAGCTTAATTCCATTTATGCGATAATATAGTTGCGAAATAATTATTGAGTTAGTTAATTTAGTTATATACTGACTCAATTAATTTTCGTTGTTTAATTGGTCTTAAATCGGATGAATTTAATTATGCATGTTAATTGTGTTTTCTTACATGTTATTAAGTCATCTTAATTCCTCTGACTTTTAAATATGTTTTATTGCATGTTTTCAATGTGTCTTTTCCTAACCGAATTAATTAGGTCTTAATTTAATTAATTGTGTCTTGTTTTAATTATGTGAATTTAAATTGTCCAGATTATGTTTTAATTATGTTTTAGCTAAATACAAATTAATTTAAGTTCATTTGCTCCTTTTGTAGGTTGGTCGAATGTGGGAGTGCATTTAAAAGATGCATGCATGTTGGATTCAATGTATTTGGCAATACATGCATGGAATGCAATTAAAATGGTGTGCTGATTTTTGAAGTCTCCTATGTGACTTTTCGACCAAAGGAGATGATGTTTCCTACTCCAAAGCTGCCATTTATTTCTTTCACATTGCTGGATTCATTTTGGTTGTTCAGTCTATGGTGTTCACACTCAAGGACTCTTCAAAGCTGAGCATTCACACTTCAAATGGCTATCCAATTTCCTATTAATTGCTGGTCACTTTTCAGCCAAAAATTACATCTTAAATGAGCGTATTTAAGCTCATTGGTCGAACCTAGCTCTTCCATGCACCTTCCCAAATTTTCCAATATTCAATGTTCATTCTAGAAGCTGTCCAAGTTCAGCCGAATTTAACAAGACCATTAGATGAATTCATTTGCTTAATTCCTAAGGATGTATGTTGCTATTTGGCTAGCTTAGTCTTTGCCTATAAATAGTTTACTTGTTTATCGTAAAAGGTTACAGAATTTGATCAATTAAACTTAATAGAACTTTTGTTCTTGTGAGGTTAACTCTCTCTTCTTTCATTCGAGTCTTGAAGTGACTTATCTAGCTCGCTAGTGGCGTCAATCCGAACTCCATCGAACTATCACCGAATTGGTGTGGCGTTCAACCCTATTATTATACCTTTGGTTCTTACCTCCATGTAGGTAACGGGTCAAGGTCCGCTTCTATCCTTCATCAAAATTCACCTTAAGCAATATAAGACTCGGGGCAATACTTTTTAGTATTGAAACATTCTTGAAGCTTGAGTTCAACTTCCATTCCATTTAATCTATCAACCTACAAGTTATTTTCTTTGTTAAAACCTAGCCTATCCATTCCCAAAAGCCATCTTTTTGAACCCATTTTGTTTACTTCCGGTTATAAATCAACCTAACTCCATCGATCTACAAAATTGAACGAAAACTTCTCGTCGACGATCAGGCAACTATGATACGATCTGGCCCGGGTTAATCGAGTCGTTTCACGTAATTGCCCGATCGTCGACGAGGAATAGTTGAGTTATCAAAAATAGGATGAAATAAGGCTAAAGACGCGGAAGCTTTCAAATGGTTTTAAAGGTTGGCAAAGGTGATGGTAAATTTATAAGTGTAGTAGGCTCGATTTAAGGATAAAAATAAGAAAAATGGAAGTTGGATAAATGAAGGCTCGGTTTTGTAAAAAGATATTATAGTTGGGTAAAATCTAGGATAGTCGGTGGAATGGATAAATGAGCTTAAACACCAGAAACAATTCAACACTAAAAAGTGTCACCCCGATTTCTATTCTGTTCAAGGTGGGATTACGAATTGTAGAAGGGTTGAGCATCACACCAAAGCAAGGTGATAAGTTCAAAAGAGAGCGATAGAGCGCCACTAGCACGCTAGATAAGTCGGATCGAAACTTCAATTTAGAGAGGGAAAACTCACTCTTTGAACAAAGTTCATTCAAATGATCAAAAGTCAAAAGTTCTTTTACAATGAAAA
>NW_026291438.1:0-27583 GCF_025698545.1 Gossypium raimondii
GTAGCTCGATCAGCTCATTTTAAGCTCATTCGTGTTTATTTTTATTTTGCTGGAATATTTATTTAAGTTGTTAGTTAAATTAGTTAAGTTAATTAATTGAGTCTAATTACTGGTCAAACAATAATTAGATATTATTAAATATGTCCTAAACTAATACATGATTAAATGTGCAGATTTTTACAAGTATTTGCTGCCGAATTTAATTTGTTTTATACATGATTAATTTGTTGTTTTAATTTGGTGCAGGAATTTACCTTGGACGGCAAAGGTGCATGCATCTTAGATTCATTGCATTTGGCCGATTCATGCATGGCAACCCCCAATGAATGTTCAGCCGAATTGATACGGGGTGGCGCGCGGACCAAGATCGAGTTGCCAAGTCACGAGAAACTCCTACGAAAGCTCTAAACGAACAGATCTGAAATTAAAACAAAGAACAAGATTAAACTAATCAGATCTGGAATTAAATCCCCAAATTCAATTAAATGAACAGAAAGACACAAAGAACGAATGAATAGATGTTTTCGTAGTTCAAGAAGACAAAATCGAACTCCAAGATCAATTCTCCACAAGTAGAATCATTCAAGATCACTAAACAACAACAAATTAAATCAATCAGATCTTTAATAGAAAATTAGGATTTGGGCGACAAAAGAAAAGAAAGAAATTAATGAAATTGAACGAATTTGGAAGTAAAGAAAGAGTGCTAATCATCAATAACTTGAATCGCCAAGAATGCCCAAATTCCAGCACCTAATTTCACCCAACAAGAAGAAATAAAAAAATGGCAAGAACCCTAAATTTTGGGGATTTTTGGATCGAATAGTTGCTGCCAATAAAAGGATCGATTAAGCGAAGAGTTCTTGGAGTTTAATCAAGGCTGAAACACAAACAAAAACAGCAAAGAAAATTAGAAGAAGAATCGGCACAAGCAATAATAAAGAAAATAAATTGAACAGCAAGGAATTAAAGAAAAGTCCTAAGAACCCTTGAATTCCGAAAGAATTCACAAATTCCTTCAAACGGCTCTAATCTCCCTCCAAAGAATATCGATGGCAAGAAGAAGGTTGAAGATGGCTCCCACAATCAAAAGATTGTTAAAACAACTTCTAAAGAAAACTCAAGAGAGAATTCTTGGAGAAAACCCCAAAGAAAATTCTGCACTCAACAAATCTGAAATTTGAAAGAAAAATAATAATAAGATGATTTTTACAAAGGGTGGCTGGCCAATGCTTATATAGGCCTCCAACAAATCCTAATCTCACAAGTAACTAATAAAAATTAAACCTAATTAATAAAATAACAAGATAAATTCGCCATGCACTTATATGGGTTGTTTTAAATGAATTTTACATGTAATGCTCCTAAAGATTAAAAAAATTAAATTAAACAAGTAAGATGTTTACAAATTGGGCCCTTTGACATTTTGGCCTGATTTTTCAACTAAGTATGAAGAAAATTCTTGATTGGGCTAATTTTTGGTTATTGGACCTCGCCTTCAAGAATTTGGGCTCGTGATCCATCTCCTACCAAAATTGGGTCGTTGACGCTTGTAATGGAGATCCAATGCGTTTTGGCTGCAAGATTTGGTTTCTTGGACCAAGATTTCCAAGATTTGAAATCTTGATTTTCTTGATTCTTGAAATCTCTTGAGCAGCAAAATTGGGCCAAGATTCGGTTTCTTGATTTTCTTGAAAACAAGAAAGTGAATCTTGATTTTCTTGTTCTCGTGTATGCATCTAAGGCCTTGCTAACAAGCTCTTGAATGGTCCCATTTAGTTTGGACCGCATTTGTCGGCCTTTGATCTTGTTATTGGGCCTTGTGGCAATTTGAGCCCATCACGTTCTTGAACTTGGATTGGGCCTTTATGACTCGTATCATTCCCCTTCCTCAAAAGATTCGTCCTCGAATCTGAAAAATCAAATGGGGA
Organism: Gossypium raimondii; assembly: GCF_025698545.1. Taxonomy (NCBI): domain Eukaryota; kingdom Viridiplantae; phylum Streptophyta; class Magnoliopsida; order Malvales; family Malvaceae; genus Gossypium; species Gossypium raimondii. The sequence goes on from NW_026291438.1 coordinate 1,932, forward strand.
CAAGTCACCACATTAAAAGTAGAACTTACATTGTACTCACCGGGTAGATCAATTTTATAGGCATTATCGTTGATCCGCCGAGTACTTGGAAAGGCCCATCGCCCTTGGGTCCAACTTAGTCTTCCTTTTGTAGGAAATCGTTCTTTCCTCAAATGGACCCAAACCCAATCTCCGGGTTCTAGTACAACCCGTTTGCGCCCCTTGTTTGCTTTGTTGGTGTTGGCGTCATTTGTTTTGGCTATTCGCTGTCTAGCCTTCTCATGTAAGGATTTCACCAACTCAGCTTTCTGTTCGCCATCTAAATTCGTAACATGTTCAAGAGGTAATGGCGCAAGATCAAGTACTGTTAGTGGGTTAAAACCATAAACAAGTTCAAATGGGGAATAACCAGTTGTAGAATGAATAGATCTATTATATGCAAATTCAACGAATGGTAGGCATTCTTCCCAATTTCTAATGTTCTTTCCCACCATAGCTCGTAATAGAGTCCCTAAGATTCGATTAACTACTTGGTTTGACCATCGGTTTGGGGTGACATGTAGTAGAATAAAGCAACTTAGTACCAAGCTTACCCCACAATACCTTCCAAAAGTGGCTAAGGAATTTGACATCTCTATCAGAAACAATTGTTTTAGGGATGCCATGAAGTCTTACCACTTCTTTAAAGAATAAGTCGCCACATGTGTAGCATCATCATTTTGTGACAAGGAATAAAATGTGACATCTTTGAAAACCACATCAACAACAACAAATATACTATCTCTTCCTTTTTTTGTTCGAGGCAAACCTAAAATAAAATCCATGGATAAATCTACCCAAGGTGAAGTAGGAATCGGTAGAGGAGTGTAAAGGCCATGAGGCATTACCTTAGATTTTGCTTGTTTGCATGTAATGCACTTGGAACATACCTTTTCCACATCCTTCTTCATATGTGGCCAATGAAAGTGTTCGTGCAAGATATCTAGTGTCTTGGCCACTCCAAAATGTCCCATTAAACCTCCACTGTGGGCTTCATGAATCAATAAGTCTCTCATGGAACACTTTGGTATGCATAACCTGTTCATACGAAAAGAAAGCCATCTACAAGATAAAATTTTTCAAAAGTAGTATGTCCACAATTCTTATAGATATGGCGAAATCATTATCGACATCATATAATTCTTTAATGTGTTCAAACCCTAAGACTTTAGCATTCAATGTAGTCATTAAAGCATATCGTCGAGACAAAGCATCGCAACTACATTATCTTTACTGTTTTATATTGTATCACATAAGGAAATGTTTCAATGAATTCTACCCATCGGGCATGTCTTTTACTCAACTTACCTTGTCCCTTTAACCATTTAAGAGACTCATGATCGTATGTATGACAAACTCATTAGGCAGCAAATAATGTTGCCATACTTGAAGTGCACGAACTAATGCCAATAGTTCTTTGTCATAAGTCGAGTAATTTAACTGCACCGTTCAATTTCTCACTAAAATAAGCAATAGGTTGCTTATCTTGCATTAAAACGGCGCCGATTCCAATTCTCAAGCATCACACTCAAGTTCAAAAGTTTTAGCAAAATCAGGTAATTTAAGCAAAGGAGCAGAACATAACTTAGCTTTTAGAGTTTGAAAGGCCTTTTCTTGGGTTTCACCCCATTTGAAACCCATTGATTTCTTTATAACCTCATCAATGGGGCAGCAATAGTAGAGAAATCTTTCACAAATCGTCTATAAAAACTAGCTAAACCATGGAAAGATCTCACCTCGATTCGATTTAGAGTCGGCCACTCCTTAATGGCCTTGACTTTGTCCTCGTCGACATGAATACCTTGAGCACTAACTATGAAACCTAAGAATATTAGTTTATCACAATGAATGTGCATTTATCAAGGTTGGCAAATAATCTTTCAGTTCGTAGAATATCCAAAACGGTTCGAACATGGAAAACATGATCATCTAAAGTCTTTGAGTAAATTAAAATATCATCAAAATAAACCACTACAAATTTACCCAAGTGAAGCCTTAAAACATGATTCATTAATCTCATAAATGTGCTAGGTGCATTAGTAAGGCCAAAAGGCATAACTAACCATTCATACAATCCAAATTTTGTTTTAAAGGCTGTTTTCCATTCATCCCCTTCCCTCATTCGAATTTGATGATAACCGCTTTTTAAATCAATTTTAGTAAATATAATCTGAACCATGTAATTCATCAAGCATATCATCAAGTCTAGGAATTGGGTGTCGATACTTTCTGTTATTTTGTTGATTGGTGACAATCAACACACATTCGACACGTACCATCTTTCTTTGGTACCAATAGGACGAGAACAAAGCACAAGGGCTTAGGCTTTCACGAATGTACCCTTTGTCTAGTAACTCTTCAACTTGCCTTTGCAATTCCTTTGTCTCCTCGGGATTGCATCTATAGGCTGGTCGATTAGGAATCGAAGCTCCGGTACTAAGTCAATTTGATGTTCTATCCTCGTAAAGGTGGTAAACCTTTAGGGGCCTCACTAAAACATCCTCATAATCCGCAAAGAGATTGAAACATACTAGGCGATTTTCGTTAATGTTAGATAAAGATAAATAATTTTGCCTAAACCTCACAAGGATACAAGGTTTGTTTATTAAGTAGGGCTCTCTTCACATCTTTTTTGTTGCCAAAGATTTTTCCGCTCATTTTACCACTAGAGGTTCACTCACCTTTGGGCTTTTTAAATTTTGACTTTTCCACTACTATTAGCCTCTTTTCTCTCTGTCTTTTGAACTTGCTCTTTCTCCCTTACCCCTCACAAAATTTTATCATCCTCAATTGATCTTTATATACATCAAGAGGATTTAAAGGAGCAAAAGTGAATTTCTTACCTTTAAATACAAGGGAGTATCGATTAAGTTTACCTTGGTGTGTAACATCACGATCAAATTGCCAAGGTCGTCCAAGGAGCAAGTGTGCGCATGCATTGGGACTACATCACACCATACTTCATCCTCATAATTGCCGAGTTTAAAAGTGACCAAGGACTGTTTCAGTAACTTTAACTTGAACATTCATTAAGCCCTTGAAGGTGATATGGCTTAGGGTGTTTGGTGCAAGGTAACTTTAAAGAATCAACCAAATAGCTACTCACCACATTTGAGCAACTACCACTATCAATAATGAGTGAACATAAGTTACCTTTAATAAAACACCGAGAATGGAAAATATTGGCCCTTTGGCTATCATCATCTTTCATCTGAATGTTAAGGGTTCGACGAACTACAAGGCATTGAAAGTTAGCAAAGTCCCTTCCTTTGGTGGTTCGACCAACTCGTCGCCATTATCCTTTGTCATCCACAAGTTCGGCATATCCGGATCTCAGTATTATCGAGTCGGACGTGTACTCACCGTTATCTTTACAAGAAGTAATCTCGTGTTAGGGCATTCTCTACTATAATGACCACGCCCTTTGCACTTAAAGCATTCAATCTCACGAGTCCTCTTCCTTTCGAATCACCTAAATTGGGCTGCTTAGAAGGTGTTTGCGTTTTAGCAGAGCCCTTTCTTCCAATCGATTGTTTACTTCCATTACTCAAAGAAGACTTGTTAGTAACAAAAGGTGGTTTTGAACTCTTAAAATCAGAATTGGAATTGTTACCTCGATAATATTGTGAAGTAGAGAAGGACCCAAACCTTTGTTCCTTTAATTGTTGCTCGATCTCAATGGCTTTGTGAACGCTTCTTCCAAATCAATGTAAGTTTGTAGCCTTAATGTATTAGCTATCGGCTGTTCAAACCATCAATGAATCGAACCATAGTTGTTTCTTCATCTTCCTCCACATTAGCTCTCCGAATGAGCATCTCCATCTCTTTAAAATATTCATCCACCGTCCTACTACCTTGGATAAGTCTTCTCAACTTTGTTTTAATTTCTCTATAGTAGTGAGGTGGAATAAACCTTTACGCATAATCTGTTTCAACTCATCCCATGTCGAAATCTCACCTTCATAATTCGATGGCGGTTTACCCCAAGTTGAGTCCACCAACTTAATGCATAATCGAGAAAATTCTAGTGTTGCTAACGCTACCTTTTCATCATCCGACATTTATAATACGAAACATGAGTTCAATCTTAGATTCCCATTCACAATAAGCGTCGGGATCATTCTTACCACGAAATTGGGGAATTGTGAATTTCGGTTTTGCCAAAGAAGGTTGTCCACGATCATGAAAATCATCATCCAATCTAGGGACACGTCGAGGGCGCCTATGGGGCTGATTATTCCTATCTTCCTGATTGGATCTCGATATTGAAGTTCTTGATTCATTCGTACCTCATTCAAAGTAGTATTCAATGCTTGAAGGGTAGCATTTATTTGTGTGATTGCAGCAGCGTGTCCTTCTAACTGTTGTTGGACTTCCATAAGTGTATCATTATGGTCATCTTTAGACATCTTCCCAAAAAAGCTGCAAAAATAAACACTCAACACTCAAAAATAAAAGTTAGCAAACCTCACCGTTAGTCACTCAAAAAGAAAATTCAAATTCTCAATGAGGTAGAATTCAATCTTGTGAGTTCTTTATCAGAGTTTATATCAACCAATTAGAGTATGAACCAAACTACCAAAGAATCCTAATTTGCACTAGGATGCCAAAAACTGACGAGACACCAATTGATTCGTGTTGCACCGAGGAAGAAGTTGTGCACACGTGTAAATCCTACTAACACAAGAAACAAGAAGGTGTTAGATAACGTAACAGAAGAATAAAAAGCAAACAAATGAAAACCTACAGCTAAGAATCAATAAAAATTGCTAAAACCAGAAAACCCGAAAAACTGCGGAGTAACTTGACAACTTCGTTCGAGGTGTTCCCGATCTCTAAAAATCACGAAATTAAATCTGGAATGTCCTTAAATATTGAATTTTTGATCTGGAAATTTTGGGCACCAAATTCAACCCGCTGAATCTTTTTTTTAATTTTTTATTGAATTTCGTCTTTTTTGATTTTTTGACTTTTTTGACTGATTTTTTTGCGGGAATAATTTTTTTATATTCAATCACAGTGCCAAAATATGTATTTAAAATTTCAGATCAATCGGACAACGTTTACCCACCCAAATGAATTTTTTTGAACAATTTTCTGGGTAAAACTGCTGTTTGTGCTTTAAAAATAGAGATCAGTTTAGAAATCAACCAAGAACACCCAAAACGCCCAAAATCTGATACCAAATGATACGGGTGGTAGCGGACCAAGATCGAGTTGCCAAGTCACGAGAAACTCTACGAAAGCTCTAAACGAACAGATCTGAAATTAAAACAAAGAACAAGATTAAACTAATCAGATCTGGAATTAAATCCCCAAATTCAATTAAATGAACAGAAAGACACAAAGAACGAATGAATAGATGTTTTCGTAGTTCAAGAAGACAAAATCGAACTCCAAGATCAATTCTCCACAAGCCGAATCTGTTCAAGATCACTAAACAGCAACAAATTAAATCAATCAGATCTTTAATAGAAAATTAGGGATTTGGGCGACAAAAGAAAAGAAAGAAATTAATGAAATTGAACGAATTTGGAAGTAAAGAAAGAGTGCTAATCTGTCAATAACTTGAATCGGCCAAGAATGCCCAAATTCCAGCAGCCTAATTTCACCCAACAAGAAGAAATAAAAAAATGGCAAGAACCCTAAATTTTGGGGATTTTGGATCGAATAGTTGCTGCCAATAAAGGGATCGATTAAGCGAAGAGTTCTTGGAGTTTAATCAAGGCTGAAACACAAACAAAAACAGCAAAGAAAATTAGAAGAAGAATCGGCACAAGCAATAATAAAGAAAATAAATTGAACAGCAAGGAATTAAAGAAAAGTCCTAAGAACCCTTGAATTCGAAAGAATTCACAAATTCCTTCAAACGGCTCTAATCTCCCTCCAAAGAATATCGATGGCAAGAAGAAGGTTGAAGATGGCTCCCACAATCAAAAGATTGTTAAAACAACTTCTAAAGAAAACTCAAGAGAGAATTCTTGGAGAAAACCCCAAAGAAAATTCTGCACTCAACAAATCTGAAATTTGAAAGAAAAATAATAATAAGATGATTTTTACAAAGGGTGGCTGGCCAATGCTTATATAGGCCTCCAACAAATCCTAATCTCACAAGTAACTAATAAAAATTAAACCTAATTAATAAAATAACAAGATAAATTCGCCATGCACTTATATGGGTTGTTTTGGGCGAATTTTACATGTAATGCTCCTAAAGATTAAAAAATTAAATTAAACAAGTAAGATGTTTACAAATTGGGCCCTTTGACATTTTGGCCTGATTTTTCAACTAAGTATGAAGAAAATTCTTGATTGGGCTAATTTTTGGTTATTGGACCTCGCCTTCAAGAATTTGGGCTCGTGATCCATCTCCTACCAAAATTGGGTCGTTGACGCTTGTAATGGAGATCCAATGCGTTTTGGCTGCAAGATTTGGTTTCTTGGACCAAGATTTCCAAGATTTGAAATCTTGATTTTCTTGATTCTTGAAATCTCTTCGAACAGCAAAATTGGGCCAAGATTCGGTTTCTTGATTTTCTTGAAAACAAGAAAGTGAATCTTGATTTTCTTGTTCTCTCGTGTATGCATCTAAGGCCTTGCTAACAAGCTCTTGAATGGTCCCATTTAGTTTGGACCGCATTTGTCGGGCCTTTGATCTTGTTATTGGGCCTTGTGGCAATTTGAGCCCATCACGTTCTTGAACTTGGATTGGGCCTTTATGACTCGTATCACGAATGTTCCATTTTTTTACATCTACATGCAGCTCATTTTAAGTGTTCACATGAGGGACTATTCAGCTGATGATGTTCACACACATTTGACTCTTCAAAACTGACTTTTCACACTTGGTGGCTGTCCATTAACCCTCTTCAATGCTCCTATCTTTTCAGCCAACAAGTGCCAACTTAAAGAGTCATTTAAAGGCCTGGCCGAATCTAGACATGGCCATTTGACTACCGGTGCATTCATCTCTACCAGGTTCATTTGCTTAGTGCCTAAGCTGCCCATTGGAGCTCCCATTCAGCCGAATCTTTCTAGGGACTTAATTCTGGATCTTTCTTGATTTTTCTTAGCTATTAAGCATGACTATTCGGCTAGCTTATGCAACACTATAAATATTTGTTTGTTAATTTGTAAAAGGACTTTATGCCATTTTGAATATTGAATTAAGTATTTTGTGAGGAATTCTTCTCTCAATTTCGTCTAAAGACTTAGTTGGCTTATCTACTAGTTAGTGGCGTCAACCTTTGTCCTTTGCAACCCGAACTTATCACTTTTAATCAAGTGTGGCGTTCGACTATACCGAGGTTCCTATCTTCGTTAGATAGTGGGTCGAGGTCCTATTTACATCATTCTTAATCCACCTTAAAGACATATAAGAATCGGGTCAACTTAAACCCTTAAAGTTGGTTCACTCTTGTTTTTAAGCTTTCCATCCATTCTACCTTAAAACGAAACTCCAAACCTTTTAATAAACATTTTCTTTCATTTTTAGCCGAAGTACCTTATATACCATTGTCATTTTAACCTTGATTGAACCATTATCATCTATGTTGGACAAACATAACCTTTTGAATCAAGTCGAACGAAACTTCATCGTTAGAACGATCGGGCAACAAAAACGACTCGGAATCATCCACGAGGCCGGGCGTATCAAATTTGTTTGAAATTAATTAAGTTCATGTGTGTTTTTAGGTGCAGCCGAATTTGAAGATTCATTGGGCAGATTCATGCATGAAGATTCAATTGATGTTAAGATGCATGCATGTTGGATTCAATGCACCAAATGATTCATGCATGGAATGCATTAAACAAGGTGTGCTGATTTTTGAAGTCTTCTATGTGACCATTCGGCCAAAAGAGATGATTCTTCATCCTCCAAGGCTGCCATTTATTTCCTTCACATTGCTGGATACATTTTGGCCATTCGGTTCATGGTGTTCACACTCTAAAGGCTCTTCAAAACCATCCATTCACACCTAATGTGGCTGCTCAAGTACTCTCTTTATTATTGATAATTTTTCAGCAAGAGTTACCTATTGAATGCTCATTTAAGCCCATTAGCCGAATGTAGCTACTACATGCATCTCCAAGGTTCATTTGCTTAATGTGGAAGCTTCATGTATGGTCACCATTCAGCCGAACCTACATTGGCCATTTTTGTTCAATGTTTGCTTAGAAACTAAGTCTAGAATATGTCCATTCGGCTACTAGGCATTAGGCTATAAATAGTTACTCATTTTCTTGTAAAAGGACTTTTGACAAATTTTTGAATGAAATATCATTTTAGTGAGGCAATTCACTCTCTTTATTCTCCAAAGCTCAAATTGACTTATCTTCAACGAGTGGCGTCAATCTAACTTTGTTTCGAACTTATCAACATTGGTGTGGCGTTCTTCATACCGTAGGTTCCTATTTTGCTAAATAGAGGGTCTCGGTTATTATCCTAATTCCTTTTCCTTTCTTTGAAACCTTAAGCCCGGGTCCTTATTTGCTAATAAGGGTTCGACTTGTTTCTTCAAAATATCCATCAAACAACACTCTATCAAACTCCTTTGTTTCCCAAAGCCATTTAATTTTAAACACCAAGACTTGAATTTATTTCGAAACTGACACTACCTAATTTCGATCGGGAATTAATACTACTCGTCACATCTTCCAAAACGAGCTCGTATCACCATCTCCTACCGAAATTGGTTCGTTGATGCTCGTAACAGAGATCCAATGCGCCTTGGCTGCAAGATTCAGTTTCTTGGACCAAGATTTCCAAGATTTGAAATCTTGATTTTCTTGATTCTTGAAATCGCTCCAAACAGCAAGATTGGGCCAAGATTCGGTTTCTTGATTTTCTTGAAAACAAGAAACTGAATCTTGATTTTCTTTTTCTTTCATGTAGGCATCTAAGGCCTTGCTAACAAATTCTTGAATGGTCCCATTTAGTTTGGAACGCATTTGTCGGGCCTTTGACCGCGTTATTGGGCCTTGTGGTAATTTGAGCCCATCACGTTCTTGAGCTTGGGTTGGGCCTTTGTGACTCGTATCAGTTCTTGTTTTTGATAATTGTGTTGATGCAATTGTGAGTGAATCTATAGGCAATCGTCTAATGCATGACATTATTGTGCAACTTCGAGAACCATGTGAATCTTTTCAAATACCTGTTTGTGATGATTATGTCTATCTTTTGACTCATTAGTCACATTCTGATCATGAGTTGTGGAAGCCATTTAATTTAATTGAATGCCTTGAACTCTTCAATTCTATTTCGAACAGTTGACGAGGCATTGGCGAGTAAATTAGCTTGTTTGCATGATAATTTGAATCTATCCATTCGCATGCGTTATACTTGTTTTGTGATACGAGTCACAAAGGCCTTAGATGCGTATACGAAGGAAAAAGAAAATCAAGATTCACTTTCTTGTTTTCAAGAAAATGAAGAAACCGAATCTTGCTCCAATTTTGTTGTTTTGAGCAATTTCAAGAATCAAGAAAATCAAGATTTCAAATCTTAGAAATCTTGGTCCAAGAAACCGAATCTTGCAACTAAGGAGCATTGGATATCAGTTACGAGCATTAACAAGCCAATTTCGGGAGAGAACGGATTACAAGCCCAAGTTCTTGAAGACAAGGCCCAATAAGATGTTCCAAGCCCAATCCAGAAGTTTAAATTAGACTTAGCTGAAAATCAGGCCAAATTGTCAAAGTGGCCCAATTTAATTCTTTAAATACTTAATTTTAATTTTTAGACTTTATGAATAAATTTCTATGTAAAAATTCAGTCCAAGAGGCCCATTTAAAGGCCTTGGACGAAATTCCCCTTTGAAAGTATAAATTAGGTTTTTTTTTTAGTTTTCCTAGTAGGGCGAGGAAAGTAGTTAGGAGGCCTATATATATGGCTTGGCCAACCACCCTTAAACACATTGAATTACAATTACATTAAATTTTCAGATTTATTTTTGAGTGAAAATTCTCTTTGAGTTCTCCAAGAATTTTCTCTTGAGTTTTCTTTAGAAGTAGTTTTAACAATCTTTTTTATTGTGGGAGCCATCTTCAGCCTTCTTCTTGCCATTGTTCTTCATTAGAGGGGAGATTAGAGCCGTTTGAAGGGAGTTGTGAAATCTTTTGGGATTTCAAGGCTTCTTAGGACTTTATCTTTATTTTCTTGCTATTCGTTTCAATCTTTTAATTCCTGTTTTGTACCGACTTCATTATCTAACTTATTAAGATTTCTTGTTGCATTTTCCAGCATTCTTCAACATTAAGGAAGCTGATCGGCACCCTTCTTGGCAGCAATAATCATTCATTAATTCATTCTTTCCATCGATCTTGCCATCTATTCATCCCAATTCTGATTAAATTTTGTTTGCTGGAATTTAGAGTTTGATTTACTGTTTGGAAGTTAATCTTTCAGATTCGTCTTGGAAAGTTCATAAACGTTCTTGATTATCGAAGATCATTCTTAATCCCTAATTCCCCTCTTCTTGCTGCACGATTCCTCATTCTCATTCAATTTTCGTTTTTTTGTGATCTGCTGAATTAATTTTCTGTTTTGGTTCAATTGATAGATTCGGCTGAATTGGAGACTTCTTTGAAGCTTATTCACGAGTTCTAGACTTTTGAATTCCCTAATAATAAGTTTTTTTGATTCTTGGTTTATTCTTTGCTATTTTAGGGTTCTTTAATTTCAGATCTGGAAATTCTAAAAGTTAATCTTTCTGCTTCGTTTTAGATCTGATCGTCTAGAGTTTTCGTAGCAGTTTTCTCGTGACTTGGCAGCTCGATCTTGGTCCGCGCGCAACCCTCTATCATTTTGTTATGCTTATGCTTGGACCAGATGATACGAGTCACAAAGGCCCAACCCAAGCTCAAGAACGTAATGGGTTCAAATTACCACAAGGCCCAATAACGAGGTCAAAGGCCCGACAAATGCGTTCCAAACTAAATGGGACCATTCAAGAATTTGTTAGCAAGGCCTTAGATGATGTGTACACAAAAGAAAGAGAAAATCAAGATTCAAGAATTTGGCCCAATCTTGCTGTTTGGAGCGATTTCAAGAATCAAGAAAATCAAGATTTCAAATCTTGGAAATCTTGGTCCAAGAAACCGAATCTTGCAGCCAAAGTGCATTGGATCTCCGTTACGAGCATCAACGAACCAATTTCGATAGGAGATGGACTACAAGCCCAAGTTCTTGAAAGCAAGGCCCAATAAGAGGATTCCAAGCCCAACCAAGAAGTCAAACCATACTTAGTTGAAAATCAAGCCAACTTGTTAAAGTGGCCCAATTTGTAAAAATTTTAATTGTTTAATTTAATTTTTAGACTTTAGGAGTATTATATGTAAAAATTCGGCCCAAGCAGCCCATTAAAATGCCTTGGCCAAATTTCCTTTAAATTTGTTAATTAGGTTTTTTTTTAAGTTTTCCTAATGAGATTAGGAAATAGTTATAAGGCCTATTTATAGGCATGGCCGGCCACCCTTGTTACACACATTAGAAATACATTGAAAATTTCAGATTTGCTTTGAGTGAAAATTCTCTTTGAGTTCTCCAAGAATTTTCTCTTAAGTTTTCTTTAGAAGTTGTTTTAACAATTTTTTTGATTGTGGGAGCCATCAGCCATCTTTAGCCTTCTTCTTGCCATTGATCTTCATTGGAGGGGAGATTAGAGCCGTTTGAAGGGAGTTGTGAAATCTTTCGGGATTTCAAGGCTTCTTAGGACTTTCTTTAATTTCTTGCTGTTCAATTTCCTTTTAATTTTCTGTTTTGTGCCGATTTCTCATACTAATTTCTTTAATCTTCCTGTTGTGTTTTTCCAGCCTTCTTCATTAAGGAAAACCAATCGGTACCCTTTCTTGGCAGCAAAGAACGATCAAACTCCATCTTTTCAATTGTTCTTGCCGAATACTTCTTTTCAATTCTGGTTGAATTCGATTGTTGGAATTTTGGGTGAAATTAATTTTTTGTTTCAATTTGGGCAAATCGCTATCTCTTTGGGCTTCAAAGATCGTTTTTGATTCTTAAATCTTTATTTTGTTCTTGCCGTCCCAAACACTATCTTTACTCCATCGATTTGTTGAACTTTTAAGATTAACTTGCTATTTGTGTTTGTTCTTCTCAGATTCGGCAGATTGGGATTTAATTCGATCACAAATCTGTGTTCTTTGCGTCCAAGATTTGCTATTCTTAAGGGCGTTTGTTTCTTGGATGCTCCTTTATTGATTTGGGTATTTTAGTTGTCAGATCCAATTGATTTTAACTAAGTTTTGCTGTTTTGTTTCAAATCTGATCGTCTAGAGTCTTCGTAGGAATTTCCTGTGACTTGACAACTCGATCTTGGTCCGCGCGCAACCTTTTATCATTTGGTATCAGATTTTAGGCGTTTTAGGTGTTCTTGGTTGATTTCTAAACTGATCTCTATTTTTTAAACTACAAACAGCAGTTTTACCCAGAAAAATTTTTCGAAAAAAATTCATTTGAGTGGGGAAACATTGTCCGATTGATCTGAAATTTTACATACATATTTTTTACACTATGATTGAATATAAAAAAATATTTCCTGCAAAAAGTCAGTCGAAAAAGTCAAAAAAATTTAAAAATACGAAATCCAATAAAAATTTAAAAAAAGATTCAGTGGGTTGATTTTGGTGCCCAAAATTTCCAGATAAAAAATTAAATATTTAAGGACATTTTAGATTTAATTTCGTGATTTTTGGAGATCGGGAACACCTCGAACAAAGTTGTCAAGTTACTCCGCAGTTTTTCAGGTTTTTCGATTTCAACAATTTTTATTGATTCTTAGCTATAGGTTTTCATTTGTTTGCCTTTATTTTTCCTTTACACTATCTAACACCTTCTTTTTTCTTGTGTTAGTAGGATTTTAAGGTCTTCCTCGGTGCGACACAAATCAATTGGTGTCTCGTCAGTTTTTGGCATCCTAGTGCAAATTAGGACTCTTTGGTAGTTTAGGTTCATACACTTTCTAATTGGTTGATATAGACTCTACTAAAGAACTCACAAGACTGAATTCTACCTCATTGAGAATTTAATTTTTCTTTTTGAGTGATTAACGGTGAGGTTTGCTAATTTTCCTTTTTGAGTGTTGAGTGTTTGTTTTGTAGGTTTTTGAAAATGTCTAAGGTTGGTCAAGGTGATAATGATCATAATGATGTCTATGATTCATTTAAAAATTCCAGCAACAGTTAGACGAATAGGCTGCTGCACTTCGAACTTTGAGTGCTACTATCAATGAGGTGAGATTGTATCAAGAACCTCAATATTGAGATCCAATTAAAGAAGATATGAATAACCAGCCTCCTGCTCATAGGCGCGGTCCTTGACGTGTCCCTAGAACTTATTCTGATTTTCATGATCATGGGCAACCCTCTTTGGCAAAACCGAAGTTCACAATTCCCCAATTTCATGGTAAGAATGATCCAGAAGCTTATTGTGAATGAGAATCTAAGATTGAACTTATGTTTCGATATTATAAATGTCCGAATGATGAAAAGGTAGCATTAGCAACGCTGGAATTTTCAGATTATGCATTAAGTTGGTGGACTCAACTTGGGGTAAATCGTCATTAGAATTATGAAGGTGAGATTTCGACATGGGATGTGATGTGAGCTTGCCTACGAACCAAATGGAGAACGAACAAGAAGCCATCAAGCTGCCCATTGGTCCAATAACGCGAGCTAGAGCTAAACGATTCAAAGATGCTATTTTAGCTGATACGAGCTCGATTCGGATGATGTGACGAGTCGTAATATTTCTCGATCGAAATTAGGTAGTGTCGGCCTTGAAATAAATTCAAGTCTTGGTGTTTAAAATTAAATGGCTTTGGGAAACAAGGGATTTTGATGGAGTGTTGTTTGCTGGATATTTCAATGAAAACAAGTCGAACCCTTATTAGTAAATAAGGACCCGGGGCTTAAGGTTTCAAAGAAAGAAAGGATTTGGGATAAAACCGAGACCCTCTATTTAGTAAAAATAGGAACCTACGGTATGAAGAACGCCACACCAATGGTGATAAGTTCGGAACAAAGTCAGATTGACGCCACTTGTTGAAGATAAGTCAATTTGAGCTTTGGAGAATAAAGAGAGTGAATTGCCTCACTAAAATGATATTTCATTTAGAAATTTGTCAAAAGTCCTTTTACAAGAAATTGAGCAACTATTTATAGTCTAATGTCTAGTAGCCGAATGGACATATTCTAGACTTAATTTCTAAGCAAAAATTGAACAAAAATTCAGCTTAAATTCATGTATATGCTTGCATCAAGGTTCGACTGAATAGAGACCAAGGAAGAGCTTTCAATGGACTTGGAAAAATGGCAGCAACTACATTCGGCCAATGGAGTTTAATGAGGTCATTCATGAAGCAACTATTGATGAAAAATTACCAGCATTAATTGGCAACAGACAGCCATTTAGAAGTGTGAATGGGCGGTTTGAAGAGCCTTGAAGTGTGAACATGGCTGAACCGAATAGACATAGTGTGAACAGCTTTTATCGCCCTTGGGAAGAGAATCGGCCAAGCTTGAAAGGATGAAAAGCTTGATCACTCTTGGCGAATAGTTGCCTTGAAGAACACCAAAATTAATCAGCTTTTAATGCATTAATTCAGCTGCACATGCATCTTCAAATTCATTGAATCTCCATGCATGAATCGCCCAATTCATCTCAAATTAATTTGCACCTAAAATAAACATGAACTTAATTAATTTCAAGCAAATTCATCTGAACTAAATTAAAATATAATGTGAACATCCTAAATAACATTGAGACAACTTAAATATTAACAAATCATAACACATAAATTTGGCTGAACAAATTTAAAACATGTAATAATTTAGACAAACTAAATGACATCAAGACATCTTTAAATTAACTAAATCAAGACATATTAAACACTTAAATTAATTAAGACATATTTAAAAGCTGTAATGAAACTCATTTAAATGTTTATTTAAATGGTCTAAATTCAACATCAAATTAATTAGCTAGAACGAAATTCAGCTTCAAAGAAGTTGAATATGTTCAACTAGTTTTAAACTCCTTGCTATCATTTTCCTCAACCCGTTCCACCATTGCTAAAATAGCATCTTTGAATCGTTTAGCTCTAGCTCGCGTTATTGGACCAATGGGCAGCTTGATGGCTTCTTGTTCGTTCCCCATTTGGTTCGTAGGCAAGCTCACATCATTAGCAATGGTGGAGCAGGTTGAGAAAATGATAATTTCAATTAAAAATAATTTGAAATTGAAAAGTTTTTAAAATTTTAAATTTGAAATTAATTTAGTTCTAATTCAAATGATTTGATCATGAATTAAGATGCATGAATTTCAATGAATAAAATCTATCATAGGTTCAATGAATGTGGCGTTACATGCATGAGGAATATTTAGCTGATTTTAAATGATTCAAGAACCAGCATATTGCCGTTCACACATGAAGTTCACACTCTTGGCTTTTCGGTTTGGAATGTTCACACACAAGGACTCTTTGAAACCGAGTGTTCACACTTCATTTGGCCATTCAAATCCCTCTTAATGGCTGGTCACTTTTCAGCAAAGATACAACTTAAATAAGCTCATTTATGTACATTGGCCGAATCTAACTCCTTCATGCACCATTCAAAGTGACCAAGGTTCAATGGGAGTTCTAGAAGCTTGTCAAGTTCAGTCGAATCTAGCTAGCACATTCAAGTGGTTCATTTGCTTACTCCTTAAGGATTGAAAGAGACCATTCGGCTAGCTTAGGAGATTATTATAAATAGCTGAATTTTTACTTTGTAAAGGACTTTTGACATTTTAAGTAACGAATTGCTGCCAAATTTGTGATGCATTTTCTCTCAAATTTCGTTCGAGACCCGTAAGACTTATCTAGCTTCTAGAGGCATCTTTCCGAGTCTTTCTTTCGAACTTATCACTCCCTAAACCCGAGTGTGGCGTTCACCTTTGATACCTTTGGTTCATACTTTACTAAGTATTGGGTCAAGGTCCTTATCCACCATTTCCAACTCAATTTGGTCCTATAAGTTTCGGGTCAGCACTCTTCTTTAGTGTTGGTTCATGATACGATCCGCCCCCGGGAACGGCTATTGTTTCAGACTACAAGCGAGGCTCGTCGTTTTTACAAGCTGGACGTAGCTCAATTTTATTTTTGTGGAGCTTCATTTAGCTCATTTCCAGCTCCTTCAAGTTCAATGAGCTCGAACCAGCTCAATTTCAGCTCAATATCTTTAAGACCTTTATTATAGTAGCTGAACTAATTATTTGCGTCATTTAATTAGTTTATTACAGCTCAATTAATTTTTGTTGTTTAATTGGTCTTAAATTTGGACGAATTTAAATAAGCATGTTAAATATGTTTTTCTTACATGTTTTTAAGTCATATTAATTCCTACAGCCTATAAATATGTTTTTATGCATGTTTTTAATGTGTCAACTTTATTACTTGTTTTAATTATGTCCTAAGGCTACCAAATTTAATGTGCAGAATTTTAGTGTTACTTTAATGTGTCTAAACATGTATTTGATTGATTTGATGAATGTTGCTGCAGGTACTTTACCCATGAACGTCCTTGGTGCATGAAAGGTATTAAAAGGAGGTACATGAAGGGGACGGCACATGCATGAATGGGAAAATGAAGTTGGCTGCTGTTTGAAGTTTCCTAAGTGACCATTCAGCCGAATTTATTGCTTTCACATTGCTGGATACATCTTGGCTATTCGGTTCAAGGTGTTCATATTCAAGGACTCTTCAAAACTTGGTTTTCACACTTGAAGTGACTACTCAACATCTCCTTAATTGCTGGTAATTTTTCAGCAATGTTTGCCAATTAAATGAACTCCTTTAAGCACATCAACCGAATGTAGTTGCTGCCATGTATTTACTCAAGTTCCAAGTTCAATTATCCATCTAGAAGATGACTATTGGAGCTCCCCCCATTCAGCCGAACCTATCCACTGACATTAAAGGAACTCATTTGCTTAATACTTAAGAATTCATGTGACTATTCGGCTAGCTCAGTATTTGTTTATAAATAGTTGTTAAATTCATTTTGTAAAGGACTTTTTGAACCTTAATGAAATACTGTCAATTTGTTGAGAGAACTCTTCTCTTGAATTTCGTCCAAAGACTCGTTGGCTTATCTATTAGTTAGTGGCGTCAACCTTGCTCTTTAAAAAAATCGAACTTATCACTTTCAACCCAAAGTGTGGCGTTCATTTGATACCGAGGTTCCTATCTTTGATAGATAGTGGGTCGAGGTCCTTTTACATCCGTTTCATCCACCTTAAAGACATATAAGATTCGGGTCAACATTTTTCCTTAGTGTTGGTTCATTCTTGTTTTTAAGCCTTTCTTTCCATTTCACCTTAAACCGAAAATTCCATACCTTTAATATTTGATTTCTTTCTTTCTTAGCCGAAATGCCTACCAACCATTTCCTTTTTAACCTTAAATGAACCATTAACACCTTCATTGAACAAATATAACTCTTTGATTCAAGACGAACGAAACTTCATCGTTAGGACGATCGGGCAACAAACACGACTCAGAATTCATCCACGAGACCGGGGTCGTATCAGTTCACTCTTGACCTTTTTGAACCATTACCAATTCGTACCAAATACCATACCATTTCGTACCAACTTCCATACCATTTCGTACCAATTCCTAAATACCAAATCGTACCTAAACCAAATACCATATTTTGTTTATTCCTAAACCGAATTAATAGTACTAATCATACCATTTGACTTAAGCCAAATCCACATCTTATTTTGATCGAACTTATTTTACTTCTTTGAACACAAATATATTCTTTCTTCTTCTTGTCTAATATACTTCTTCATTTACGATCGGTAAATAAACGACTCGGGTTCAACTACTAAACCGAGATCGTATCATATCATCTTGAGACAATTTGTTCCTTCTCACTATCATCGAGATTTATTTGAAATTACAAACCTTGAAGCAGAGCAGCAGGAGGCGTTGAGGACTATTTCAAGGAGATGGAGATGTCCATGATGCGTGCAAACATAGTTGAGGACCGTGAGGCGACTATGGCTCGGTTTTTGGCGAGTTTAAATTACGAAATAGCAAACATTGTTGAAATGCAACATTATGTTGAGTTGGATGACATGGTGCATATGGCGATCAAAATTGGCGACAACAACGTGAAAAGCTTCTACTCAAGGTAATACTCCATTTAAATCTTTTGAATCCTTTATACACCCCTAACAATGCCGAAACAAGCACCACAACCGCCATTACGGATTCGAGAGCGGCGAATCCGACAAACCAAAGCCTCCCATTCGCGTCTTTGGGCGTGGCAAACAACCAATGGTGGCACCGAGCGATCAAGAGATATTCGATGCTTTAAGTGCCTTGGTAGAGGACATGTTGCTAGCCGGTGTCCTAACAGGAGGTTATGTTGATCGAGAAGATGGAGAGATCGAGTCGATTCGAGGAAGATGTACATGAACTCCGACTAAAGAAGATGAAGAGAATAACCTAGAAGTTACGAATCGGTCAAGTTATAGAGATCATGGTTGTCAAGCGTGGTTTGAATGTGCAACAGTGCAAGGCGCGAAACAACGTGACACTATCTTTCACACGATGCAAGATTCAAGATAAGGTATGTGTTGTGATTATTGATAGATGTAGTTGTACTAATGTTGCTAGTTCGATGATGGTTGATGATTATGTCTTAAGGCGACAAAGCATCCGAATCCGTACAAGTTGCAATGGTTGAATGACGGTGGAGAACTTAAAGTGACGAAACAAGTGGTTGTACCGTTTTCAATTGGAAACTACAAGGGCGAGGTCCTTTGTGATGTTGTGTCGATGGATGCTACTCACCTTCTTTTGGGCGCCCTTGGCGATATGACAAGAGGGCAATGCATGATGGTTTTACAAATCGATACTCTTTTATGCATGCGGTAAGAAGATTACTTTGGCTCCTTTGACACGAGTCAAGTAATTGAAGATCAAACAAGCTTGAAAAAGTAAGGAAGTTGCAAAGGAGAAGAAAAGATGGCGTATATGCAAGCGTTGAGAAATCGAAATGTCTTTCCTCTCACCAATCCTTGTTTATTTTAATGTTTAAAGATCATTGTTTATTGGTGAGTTCCTTGATTTACTGCATCGATTGTGTCCCTTTGCAAGAGTTTGAGGATGTGTTTCAGAAAGAAACACGAAGGATTACCACCTCTTCGTGGCATTGAGCACAGTTGATTTCATTCCGGTGCTTGATGTGAGCTTGCCTCTGAACCAAATGGAGAGCGAACAAGAAGCCATCAAGCTACCCATTGGTCCAATAACGCGAGCTAGAGCTAAGCGATTCAAAGATGCTATTTTAGCAATGGTGGAGCAGGTTGAGGAAAATGATAGCAAGGAGTTTAAAAGCAGTGAACATATTCAACTTCTTTGAAGTGAATTTCGTTCTAGCTAATTAATTTGATCTGGAATTTAGACCATTTAAATAAACATTTAAATAAGTTTCATTACAGCTTTTAAATATGTCTTAATTAATTTAAGTGTTTAATATGTCTTGATTTAGTTAAATTAAAGATGTCTTGATGTCATTTAGTTTGTCTAAATTATTACATGTTTTAAATTTGTCTAGCTGAATTTATGTGTTATGATTTGTTAATATTTAAGTTGTCTCAATGTTATTTAGGATGTTCACATTATATTTTAATTTAGTTCAGATGAATTTGCTTGAAATTAATTAAGTTCATGTTTATTTTAGGTGCAGTAGAATTTGGAGATGAATTAGGCGATTCATGCATGGAGATTCAATGAATTTGAAGATGCATGTGCAGCTGAATTAATGCATTAAAAGCTGATTAATTTTGGTGTTCTTCAAGGCAACTATTGGCCAAGAGTGATCAAGCTTTTCATCCTTTCAAGCTTGGCGATTCTCTTCCCAAGGCGTATAAAAGCTGTTCACACTATGTCTATTCGGTTCAGCCATGTTCACACTTCAAGGCTCTTCAAAACCGTCCATTCACACTTCTAAATGGCTGTTCAAGTTGCCAATTAATGCTGGTAATTTTTCATCAATAGTTGCTTCATGAATGACCACATTAAACTCCATTGGCGAATGTAGCTGCTGCCATTTTCCAAGTTCATTGAAAGCTCTTCCTTGGTCTCTATTCAGCGAACCTTGATGCAAGCATATACATGAATTTAAGCTGAATTTTGTTCAATTTTGCTTAGAAATTAAGTCTAGAATATGTCCATTCGGCTACTAGACATTAGACTATAAATAGTTGCTCAATTTCTTGTAAAAGGACTTTTGGCAATTTACGAATGAAATATCATTTCGGTGAGGCAATTCACTCTCTTTATTCTTCAAAGCTCAATTGACTTATCTTTACAGTGGCGTCAATCTAACTTTGTTTGAACTTATCACCATAAGGTGTGGCGTTCCAACTATCTGAAGGTTCCTATTTTGCTAAATAGAGGTGATACGAGATCAAAGGCCCGACAAATGCGTTCCAAACTAAATGGGACCATCCAGGAGTTTGTTAGTAAGGCCTTAGATGCGTATACAAAAGAAAGGGAAAATCAAGATTTCAAATATTGGGAATCTTGGTCCAAGACACCAAATCTTGCAGCCAAAGCGCATTGGATCTACATTACGAGCATCAACGATTCAATTTGGTGGGAGATGGATCACAAGCCCAAATTCTTGAGGCAAGGCCCAATAAGAAGATTCCAAGCCCAATTAAGAAATCCACCCATACTTAGTTGAAAATCAAGCCAAATTGTCAAAGTGGCCCAAGTTGTAAAGTTTTATTTTATTTATTTATTTATTTATTTTACTTAGTTTAAATTTTTATATTCAGTCCAAGAGTCCCAAATAAAAGACCCTTGGCCGAATTTCCATATTAAAATAATTAGGAGTTTTTTTAGTTTTAGTTTTAGTGTTCTAATTAAATTAGGAAAACATTTGAAAGGCCTATTTATATGGCTTGGCCAGCCACCCTACATTACATTACAATTACATTGAAAATTTCAGATTTGATTTGAGTGAAAATTCTCTTTGAGTTCTCCAAGGATTTTCTCTTGAGTTTTCTTTAGAAGTTGTTTTAACAATCTTTTTGATTGTGGGAGCCATCTTCAACCTTCTTCTTGCCATTGATATTCTTTGGAGGGGAGATTAGAGCCGTTTGAAGGGAGTTGTGAGATCTTTCGGGATTTCAAGGCTTCTTAGGACTTATCTTTTAATTTCTTACTATCAATTCTTTCTTTATTTCTGTCTGCGCTGAATCTTTATCTAATTTATTTATTTTTTTGTTTTTATTGTGTTTTCAGCCTTTTTCTATCTTAAGGAATCAGCCCAAAAAAAATCCCCAATTTCTAGGGTTCTTCCACACTCTTTTTGGGTAAAATCAGATTGTCGAAATTTGGGGAGAACTATCTTGGTGTTCAATTGGGCAGAATCGCAATCTCCTCTAGGGTTTCAAGATTCCTTATTAACATTTCTATTCTCAATTTGATTCTTTACTGTTTGGGGGATTTTATTTCAGATCTGGAAATTCAAAATTCTAATCTTTTAATTTTCTGTTTCGTTTCAGATCTGATTGTTTAGGGTTTTCGTAGGAGTTTCTGTGACTTGGCAACTTGATCTTGGCCTTTAACCCCGTATCATTTGGTATCAGATTTTGGGCGTTTTGGGTGTTCTTGGTTGATTTCTAAACTGATCTCTATTTTTAAATTACAAACAGCAGTTTTACCCAGAAAAATTTTGAAAAAATTCATTTGAGCGGGTAAACGTTTTTGATTGATCTGAAATTTTACATACATATTTGTGGAACTGTTATTGAATATAAAAAATATTTCCCACAAAAAAATAAGTCGAAAAAGTCAAAGAATTGAAAAAGACGAAATCAATAAAAATTAAAAAATATTCAGCGGGTTGATTTTGGTGCCCAAATTTTCCAGATCAAAATTCAATATTTGAAGACATTCCAGATTTAATTTTGTGATTTTTGAGATCGGGAACACCTCGAACGAAGTTGTCAAGTTACTCCATGATTTTTGGGTTTTCTGTTTTCAACAATTTTTATTGATTCTTAGCTGTAGGTTTTCATTTGTTTGCTTTTATTCTCCCTTTACAATATCTAACACCTTCTTGTTTCTTGTGTTAGTAGGATTTAAACGTGTGCCCAATTCTTCCTCGGTGCAACACGAATCAATTGGTGTCTCGTCAGTTTTTGGCATCCTAGTGCACATTAGGATTCTTTGGTAGATCGGTTCATCCACTCTCTAATTGGTTGATATAAACTCTGATAAAGAACTCACAAGATTGAATTCTACCTCATTGAGAATTTGAATTTTCTTTTTGAGTGATTAACGGTGAGGTTTGCTAACTTTTATTTTTGAGTGTTGAGTGTTTTGCAGATTTTAAAAAAAAATGTCTACAGGTGATAATAATGGTGACATATTTAAAAAATTCCAACAACAGTTGGATGAGCAATTCTTGCTCTTGAGCTTTATTGCTACCATCAATGAGGTGCGATTGGATCAAGAACCTCATCCAATCAAAGAAGATAGGGATAACCAACCCCAAAGCGCGGCCCTCGGCGTGTCACTAGAATGGATGATGATTTTCATGATCGTGGGCAACCTTCTTTGGCAAAACCGAAATTCACAATTCCCCAATTTCGTGGTAAGAATGATCTGGCGCTTATTGTGAATGGGAATCTAAGATTGAACTTATGTTTGGTATTATAAATGTCCGGATGATGAAAAGGTAGCGTTAGCAACTGCTGGAATTTTACGATTATGCATTAAGTTGGTGGACTCAACTTGGGGTAAACCGCCATCGAATTATGAAGGTGAGATTTCGACATGGGATGAGTTGAAGCAGTTATGCGTAAAGGTTTATTCCACCTCACTACTATAGAAATTAAAACAAAGTGAGAAGACTTATCCAAGGTAGTAGGGCGGTGGATGAATATTTTAAAGAGATGGAGATGCTCATTAGAGAGCTAACATGGAGGAGGATGAAGAAACAACTATGGTTCGATTCATTGATGGTTTGAACAGGCCGATAGCTAATACATTGAGGCTACAAACTTATATTGATTTGGAAGAAGCAGTTCACAAAGCCATTGAGATCGAGCAACAATTAAAGGAACAAAGGTTTGGGTCATTCTCTACTTCACAATATTACCGAGGTAACAATTCCAATTCTGATTTTAAGAGTTCAAAACCACCTTTTGTTACTAATAAGTCTTCTTTGAGTAACAAGCAGTCAGATTGGAAAAAAGGGGCTCCTGCTAAAACGCAAACACCTTCTAAGCAGCCCAATTTAGGTGATTCGAGTGTGAAGAGGACTCGTGAGGTTGAATGTTTTAAGTGCAAAGGGCGTGGTCATTATAGTAGGGAATGCCCTAACACGAGATTCCTTCTTCTAAAGATAATGATGAGTATACTTCGACTACGATAAAATAGATCCGGATATGCGAACTTGTTGATGGCGGTGATAATGGCGAAGAGTTGGTTGAACCACCCGGAGAAGGAGACTTTGCTGATTTTCAATGCCTTGTAGTTCGTCGAACCCTTAACATTCGGATGAAAGATGATGATAGCCAAAGGGCCAATATTTTCCATTCTCGGTGTTTTATTAAAGGTAACTTATGTTCACTCATTATTGATAGTGGTAGTTGCTCAAATGTGGTGAGTAGCTATTTGGTTGATTCTTTAAAGTTACCTTGCACCAAACACCTAAGCCATATCACCTTCGGTGGCTTAATGAATGTTCGAAGTTAAAGTTCTGAAACAGTCCTTGGTCACTTTTAAACTCGGCAATTATGAGGATGAAGTATGGTGTGATGTAGTCCCAATGCATCGACACATTTGCTCCTTGGGCGACCTTGGCAATTTGATCGTGATGTTACACACCAAGGTAAACTTAATCGATACTCCTTGTATTTAAAGGTAAGAAATTCACTTTTGCTCCTTTAAATCCTCTTGATGTATATAAAGATCAATTGAGGATGATAAAATTTTATGAGGGGTAAGGGAGCAAGAGCAAGTTCAAAAGCAGAGAGAAAAGAGGCTAATAGTAGTGGAAAAGTCAAAATTTAAAAAGCCCAAAGGTGAGTGAATCCTCTAGTGGTAAAATGGCGGAAAAAATCTTTTGGCAACAAAAAAGATGTGAAGAGAGCCCTACTTAATAAATGACCTTGTATCTTTGTGAGGTTTAGGCAAAATTATTTATCTTTATCTAACATTAATGAAAATTTGCCTAGTATGTTTCAATCTCTTTTGCGGGATTATGAGGATGTTTTAGTGAGGCCCCTAAGGTTTACCACCTTTACGAGGATAGAACATCAAATTGACTTAATACCGGAGCTTGATCCCTAATCGACCAGCCTATAGATGCAATCTGAGGAGACAAAGGAATTGCAAAGGCAAGTTGAAGACTTACTAGACAAAGGGTACATTCGTGAGAGCCTAAGTCCTTGTCTTTGTTCTGTCCTATTGGTACCAAAGAAAGATGAATACGTTTTGTATGTGTGTTGATTGTCGCCCAATCAACAAAATATGATAAAATATCGACACCCAATTCCTAGACTTGATGATATGCTTGATGAATTACATGGTTCAATTATATTTACTAAAATTGATTTAAAAGCGGTTATCATCAATTCGAATGAAGGAAGGGATGAATGGAAAACAACCTTTAAAACAAAATTTGGATTGTATGAATGGTTAGTTATGCCTTTCGGCCTTACTAATGCACCTAGCACATTTATGAGATTAATGAATCATGTTTTAAAGCTTCACTTCTTCTAAAGATAACGGTGAGTACCGTCAGACTCGATATCTGAGATCCGGATATGCGAACTTGTGGATGGCGGTGATAATGGCGACGAGTTGGTCAAACCACCAAAGGAAGGGACTTTGCTAACTTTCAATGCCTTGTAGTTCGTCAGACCCTTAACATTCGGATGAAAGATGATGATAGCCAAAGGGCCAATATTTTCCATTCTCGGTGTTTTATTAAAGGTAACTTATGTTCACTCATTATTGATAGTGGTAGTTGCTCAAATGTGGTGAGTAGCTATTTGGTTGATTCTTTAAAGTTACCTTGCACCAAACACCTAAGCCATATCACCTTCGGTGGCTTAATGAATGTTCGAAGTTAAAGTTCGAAAGCAGTCCTTGGTCACTTTTAAACTCGGCAATTATGAAGATGAAGTATGGTGTGACGTAGTCCCAATGCATCGACACATTTGCTCCTTGGACGACCTTGGCAATTTGATCGTGATGTTACACACCAAGGTAAACTTAATCGATACTCCCTTGTATTTAAAGGTAAGAAATTCACTTTTGCTCCTTTAAATCCTACTGATGTATATAAAGATCAATTGAGGATGATAAAATTTTGTGAGGGGTAAGGAGAAAGAGCAAGTACAAAAGACAGAGAGAAAAGAGGCTAATAGTAGTAGAAAAAGTCAAAATTTAAAAAGCCCAAAGGTGAGTGAATCCTCTAGTGGTAAAATGAGCGAAAAAAATCTTTTGGCAACAAAAAAAGATGTGAAGAGAGCCCTACTTAATAAACAGCCTTGTATCTTTGTGAGGTTTAGGCAAAATTATTTATCTTTATCT
>NW_026291439.1:0-25157 GCF_025698545.1 Gossypium raimondii
TTTAGGTACACATTGACAGGGCTCACCCAAGAACTATTTGAAATTGGGTATATGATTTCAGATCCACCATTTGATAATATCCTTTTGACAACTTCCTTCATAATGGGATTCGAGTCTTTCTCATCGCTCGATAGATTTGCCATGGCAATCCTCTAGTAATATATTATGCATACAAATTGTGGATTGATTCTTTTGATATATGCAATCGCTCATCCCAATCTTTTCTTAGATTTCTTTAAAATTTCAATAATTGAGCTTCTTCATCTAATGTTAATGCCACAAAAATAATTACTGGCAATGTGTTGTTTTCTCCCAATTAAGCATACTTTAGATGTGCTCGGAAAGGCTTCAATTCCAACATAGGAGGATCTTCTATAGATGGCCGAGGAGGTGTAAAAGAACAGTCCAATAAATTTAATAATTTGAAACTTCTCATTGATCCATTCTTGATTTTCTTAACTTCCATCAGTTCACCAAGCTCTTCAATCATTTCTTCTTCAATTAAGTCATTTGAAATTGCAACATCATTACAATTATTGTGATAAAATTCTGCAATTTCTTCCTGAACTATTGTTTCAACAATCTCCACAGCATGATATTCTTCACCTGTATCATCCTCACATTCCAGAATAATAAAATCAGCTAGAAAAATAAATTTGTCAACTATTACCGACACGTCTTCTATTTTACCTTTTGTATGTGCATATGAACAGTAAGCTAATTCAAAGTGACAACTGTAGGTCTTGCCTTCCTTATTCCCAACTTCTAGAAACAAACATAGGCATTACATTTATACTGGCACCTAAATCACATAATGCTTTGCCAACATAATGGTTTCCAATAGAGCAAGGTATAGTAAAACTCACAGGATCCTTTAGTTTTGGTGGCAATTTGTTTCTCAACATTGCTGTGCATCCTTTTGTGAGAGCAACAATTTTGAACTCTCCTAACTGCTCAAATTAGTCCCACTTTTCATTTTATAATTAGTCTCGATTAAAATGACAACACTAAATATAGAGATTAAAATTAGTCTCGATTTAGGGACTAAATTGGGGATTAAGCAAAATATGGTGTTAAATTTCAAATCTAATGAAAAATTGAGTGATATTATATTAATTAATTGTAATTATTTTATTTTGTAGCAAATGTCATCCTTAAATCCTCAAGTAAGAAGTGGAAAGACAAGGTTGACGCGAGTAGCTCGTAATATACGGTTTGTGTTTTATAATCTAAATTAAATAGTAGATTGTTGCATATTTAATTGTTTGCATATGGTAAGCATTTCATGGGAGTACTTTGGTACTTTGGGATTGAATTGAATTCATAGTTGATTTGAAATGGATTCATTTTGTATATTATGAAATATGTTAATTATATGAATATTGAATTTACTATATGTGATAATGTGTATATATGAAATTGAGACATTGGTTGTATTGAAAAGTGAAATGAAACCCTATTAACTATTCTATGCTAAGTCGGATATAGATGGCATACCATAGGATAGGAAGAGTTCAGGGATTTCTTCGACCCGAGTCGATGAGGCATTGGGTGCCAATTTGCTTCGGTTTAACCGATGAGACACTGGGTGTCTATTTATATAGCTCGGACGAGTTAGTACTTAAAATTTATACGATGAGGCACTGGGGCCAAACGGTGTGTTGGTTGGATCCGTGTATCGCGAGTCTGAGTCATGTTAATAGGGAAATTAAATAATAAATTTATGTGTTTGATATTAAAATGACAAATATGAAAAGGAATATGAGATGGGAAGTGAAATATGAATTGATGAAATAAGGTGTGAATATTGAAATGAATTCAAGTATGGATCAAAAGATAAATCATGTCATTGCATGAGTTGAAATATTCAAATGCCATTGTCATGGGAATATAGTAGATGTGAATAAGGAATGAGCAAAATTATATTATTGATTTGAAAACACATGTACATAGCATTACTTGTTGCATTCTTACATTTTAATTACTTATTTCAAGTTTATATTGTTTGTATTATAAAAATGCCACTGAGTTTTTGTAACACCTCTTACCCGAGACCATTGCCGGAGTTAAGCACGAGGCGTTACCTGACTTAACTTACTAGTTCGGAGCATAAAAATTTGCTTTTAAAATTAATTTGCTCACGTTCAATCAATATGTCCCAAAAAAAGAGCCATTGAGACCCTAAAAAATGCAACGGAAATGGTTCAGGTCCAAACTGGGAACATTAAAAAAATTTTGAATACTTAAATAAATCAAAATAATTTATTTCACTATTCAGAATAAAATTGTCCACTTGCGTGATAGTCACTAATTTAATTATAACTCAAGTTATGAAACTTGAAATTTAGATCCGTAATTTTTTCCTAAAACTAGACTCATATATCTTCTTATCATAAAATTTCCAGAATTTTAGGGTTAGCCAAATAGTATAGTTAATTCGTTAAAGTCTCCCCTATTTCACTGTCTAACGGTTCTGAACTCTATTCACTAGAAATCAATTATCTCATTGTACGGGCTTCATAGGGTGCTTTTTATTGTTTCTATTGAAAATAGACTTACTAAGAAATATAGACATATAAAATTATGACTATAATTCTTTACGTACATGTTTTAAGGATTTCCTAAAGTCGAAGGGGACTTCAAAACCATTCGATCTGTCTCACTAAAATTCAAATATCACTAAAATTCAAATATTACAAAATATTTGCCTACACGTTCTTTCATGTGAAAATAGATTGATAAGCTTTAATTCTATATCTCATTCACTCTTTAATTCCATTTCTACTATCCTTGGTGATTTTTCAAAACCACGTTAATCGTCATTGTCCAAAAATGGTTCCATTGCAAATTTTTACTCTTTTATAATTTCTTTGTATTAACTATCATTTAGGCATAAATAGCACCAAAACATGTTCTTAAATAGCCATTTCAATAGCTAATCATTATCGAGTATTTACATGCTATTCATTAGCCATATCATAAAGACACACACACAAAATGACTAAGTCCCTATACATGTCCTAACTTAAAATGTTTCGAATCACAAAATATCGAGATGGTCTATTGATAGTGTGAAATAATCTCTGACGCTCTTATGATCCTCGAATTGGCTTGGCGATACTATAAAAAGAAGGAAAATAAAAGGGGTAAGCATAAAGCTTAGTAAGTTTACAAGCAAATAAATAACAACATTTATCATAAATAATTATACTCATAAATTATCATCAAGTATCACGATCTTTACTTTCTTCTTTACTTACTCTCTTGTTTACTTACTTGCTTACTTAAATAACTCATGATTATAACTTACCTCCCTTGCTAAAACTTTTTCGAACTAATAACTAAGATATTCTTAACCCTTATAACTCACCTGAATCTATTTATTATGCTTTTACCTGAACTTTCATGTAACATAGTCTATTTACTTGCCCATTGAACCACTTAGAATACTAAGGATACTTGGGTCTCCTTTCTAAAAATAACATGCCAAAGCGATGTCCGAGACATAGTCTTATATGGGATGTTTCTTGTACTGCAAATGCCATATCTCAGACATGGTCTTACGGGGGACCTCTCATCTTGGTACCAACGCCATGTCCCAGACATGGTTTTACGTGGGACCTCTCATAACCTCAATAATGCCAATGCCATGTCCTAGACATAGTCTTACATGAGATCTCATCCCCCTAATGTCATGACATTTGTATTCGATACATTCCTAATGTTTCAACAGGACTTTTTAACACTGATTCTCTATCATCTCATACTTGAGTCAACATTAAATAATTTCATGAAATAAGTACATAATTGCTGGAAAATAACAACATTAATAATAATTATTGAATATTGCATTTATTTACAGTAAACTTACCTTGGTACAAAATACGATCAAATCTAGCAACTTAGTCCTCAATCTTTTCTTTCCCGTCTAACTCCGATTTTCATTCCTCTTGATCTATAATAGCAAATTTAGCTTATTTAATACTCACATTCATCAAAACAGTCCTTGACTCAAACTTTGACAAAATTATGATTTTGCCCTTAAATTTTGCATATTTATACTTTTGCCCCAAAGCTCAAAAATTAAACTTCATCCCTTATTCTTATGTTTTATGATATGTTGAACATCTTTCCTTTTATCGCAACATCAAATTCCAACTTTAACATTTACTTATGAGCATTAGGTATTTTACTGATTATGTCGTTTTACTGCTTTCGTGAAAATCGCCTAGAAAAAATTGTTTAACATAATTTCAAACTTCATATTCTACCATAAAACATCAAAATAAACACATTTCACCTATGGGTATTTTTCCAAATATGAACCCTAACATGAATTAATGGTAAAATAAGCTAAACGAGCTACGAGGACTTCAAAACGTAAAAAACATTAAAAGCGGGATTGGATGCACTTACTATGAGCTTGAGAAAGTGAAGAAACCCTAGCTATGGAGTCCCTTGAAGTTTTGGCCCATATGGAAGAAGATGAGCAAATTTTTCCATCTTTTTCCTTTTAATTCTTTTTATTACCAAATGACTAAAATGCCCTTCATTAAAACTTTAGTTATTTTTATCTATGCATGCCCATTTTGTCCATGAAAATCTAATGGTCTAATTACCATTTAAGGACCTTTTACTTCAATTATGGACTCATATTTACCCACTTTTGCAATTAAACCGTAATATGCAATTCGACATGCAATAGTGAAATTTCTTATCGATTCTAACACATGCATCTAATCAATCGATAAATCATAAAAATTAATTACAATAAACTTTTCTATCTCAGATTCATGGTTTCGCAACCATTATTCCGTTTAGGCCCTATTTCAGGATGTTACAGTTTTACTCAGCGTACAGTTTTGTTTTTCGTGCTCAGGCTAGGTAGTTTTCAAATTATCGCCGACTCAGCATCTAACCTCAATCCTGAGCTCAAGTGTGGTGATATTTCATTTTGTAATGGCATGTACCTAGGAAGTCTTTTTTTGAGGTTGTTATAATGTGATAGTATTTGGTTTTCTAGTGAAATGATGATTATATGTAAATATGGTAGTGATTGAGGCTATGTTAGTATAATAACTTAGCTTAATATTTTGGTATGTGTTAGTTTAAAGTTTAGTAGCTTAATTAGTTAAGTTTTAGTCCAATTATGGGTAATTTTGGCATGAAGGAAAGCTTTGAATGGTTGATTGCTTTGCTAGTGTGTTTGATGATATAAAATTTGGTACCAATGAGGGTACATTGGTTAGGCATTGAAGATGGTTGTTTTGGCATGTTTTGAGCATGTTTTGAATAGGTTACATGGCTAGTAATTGAATTACTTAGTGCCCAAGTAAGTAGGAAATGGTAAACTTGAGTTTTAATGTACATTTAGGTGAACATGGCCTAAGCACGATCTGTCACACGATCGTGTGTCACACAGGAAACACACGATCCTATGCCTTGAAAGTGTTGAAAAATAGTATAGGTGCAGTTTTCACACGGTCTAACACATGACCGCAACACGTAGTGTGAGATTAATTCGAGAGGTACATGGTTCAGGCACACGGTGTGTGAAAGAGCACACAAGCATGTAAGATAGTCACACAGCCATGTCAAGAGCCACACGGTTTGGCACACGACCTCGACATAGCCATGTGATCCAAATCGGTGAGATACACAGTGGGTCACGGCCAGTCCTAACTTCCAGAGTCACATGGTCTGGGGCATTCCACACGACCTGGACACACAGTTGTGTGCCCCTATTTTTAGGTATTTTTGTGAATTCATTCTAAACTTCTTGAATTGTTTCAAATTAGTCCCTGCCTATTTCTAGGCTATTTTCAGGGTCCCGTAGACTCGTTAATAGGAACTACAAGAGTAACTTTTACTCTGAATTAGAAGGAATTAGTAAACCTATCACTCCACTCTATTTCAATTTAATTTTGCCTACTTTTCTTTAATATTTTTAATATTTTTAATGTTAAATAAATATTCAAACATAAAATATATGAATTTTTTCTATATCACATAATTAGATTACGGTAAACTACATTGCAGGTCACTTTAAAATAGCGTCATTCCTATTTTGGTCACTCTAAATATTTTTTCTCAATTTAGTCACTCGATTAAGATAATTGCTCAAATTGATCACCACCGTTAAAAATTAATTAATCCATTAATAGATTGCTAATGTGACATTTACTGACTTTTGACTAAAGCTAGGAACCTCTTTATAATAAGTCAAAAGCACTGTTCTTGGTTTATTTGCAACATCAAAATAGCCAATCCTCATCACGCCAACACCACCATTAGAATCATCAATCCTTATCGTTGTTCATCCTTTGCTCCCCTATTTCTATCGCTTCTCCCACCACCCCACACCATAAGAACCTCATTACACAACTATTCCTCCAACATGGGTGATGCGTTATCCAATGAATTTAAGAAATGAATGTAGGTATCGTTGTCATAATCTTTCCTTCAATTTTTCTTGGAATCCAAATGTTTGTATGCAGTGGTTATATATTTTGTTAAATTCAACATATATGCGTCTACAACCATATGAAATTCTTTTCTTTTAGAAGGCTCGTCTCCTCTTGATTTAGCTTCTGCAACTTTCTTCTTTGCTTCTGGTGCCACCTAGATAAATGGTTTAAGATTATATGAGGGGAATAGTATATATGTTCGTTCATTATTTCAAACTCTCAAGCATTATATCAAGTATAGATTCCAACCATGAAAGTTGCAAACCAATGACTAAGCATAAAGAAAAAAACCATGGGAATTGCATCACTTAAAGGCCACAACAAAAAGTCAAAGGAAGAAATAGCCTATCAGTTATTTTTTTGTCAGAGGAAAGTAAGCAATCTAAAATGAAAAAATGACCCGAATAAACCATTAAATAGAATAAGAGGTACACCTCAAGGAGATCACTAATTGGAAATGTGATGTCCCTTGTTTCTCTAACTTCTTCCAGATTTTTCATTTCCTTCTGCAAAATTATACGATAGAAACAAATATATATAACCAATGTATATAGACATTTGGATTCCAAGAAAAACTGAAGAAAATATACTACCAATGATACCTACATCCATTTCTTAAATTCATCGGATAACTGCATCACGCATGTTGGAAAAGCAGTCATATAAGGTGGTTCTTATGGTGCGGGGGTGGTAGAGTGAGGAGCGATAGTGACGGGTGAGCGGAGATGGGTGACGAAGAGGATTTGTGGTTCTTTAGGTGGATGTAGGGTAGTAATGAAGATTGCCGTTCTTATGTTGCAAATAAACTAAAAAAAATGTTTTGACTAATTATAAATAAATCCCTAACTTTAGTCAAAAGTAAAAAATACCACATCAATAATCCATTGATGGATTAACGGAATTTTTAACGATAACGACTGATTTGAGCAACTATCTTAATTAGAATGACTAAATTGACAAAAATAATTTAATGAGACCAAAAAAGGAACAACACTATTTTAAAGTGACCTGAGGTGTCATTTACCCTTATATTTTTACCATTTTAATAGTTTATGTATACACTGATAAAATGGTAATTTCATATAGTGGAGTAGGGCAGTATGGGGTTGTAACGACCCAAAATTTATTGTTGTCGAAAAATACGATTTTGGAGTCTCATTTCTGTAAATCGAGCCCATAAATATAAAATAAATATATTTACTGAGTTATTGTAAAACATATTGAAATTCGTTAAGTAATTTAGTAGAAAAATGGTTAATTATGGCCCAATGACTAAATTATAAAAATCCAATCGCTATAAATTTTAATTAGAAAAGGCTTGGGGACATAAATAACAATTAAGTAAAGGACCAAAATAGTAAATAAACCAATTTGCACTATGAGATAGTGGATTTTGATGATGGTTCCCATTAAAGATTAAATTGTTATTAAACTAAAATCAATTAAAGTAAAAACATAGTTAATGATGCTAACTAACATTTAATCTATGAATTTATAATAAAAATTAGTGGAAGATGACATATACGCCTTAATCGATCCTATTCACGAGTCCAAATCTTGAATATTACCATGTAACTACTTAATCAAAATTTACAAAACATCAAATAATTACTCCTTTCTTAAAACATTTTTCTTAATATTTTACTTAAAGACTCCATATTAAAACAAAAGGAAAGTAATTAAAATTTAATATATTATATAGGAGTTGCTATAATTTATTACAACACATGGGTTTATTAAAGAGACTCCCAAGGTGTAGTCTAAGTAAATTTTAGTTTTATACAAATGTCCACTATATGCATAATATTCGCTTTGCTACAACTCAAGCGCATTCTTGGTGCATTCTGGCATAGTCCCTCATAATGAACTCAACAATCATTATAACACAAACATAAACATAAAACTTATAAGTTACTCCAACTTAGTGAGCTTGAAATATACTTTACCTTTAATCAATTATATGTTGAACTCTTTATCCGGACTACCTAGATTTTCTCAAATCTTCCTTTGACCAATACCATTATATTGTAGGGCAAGCCTATAGATATACCAATCTACAACTTACCGTACTTATCGAATCAACCATTTCTTAACTCATTGGCTGCCTTCAGATCATACTAGACGATTCTACTTCTTCTTTTCTATTCAATTATCTTACAATGATTATCCCAGAGCAATTGTTCCAAAAATACTATTCATAAGCGAATACTTTAAGCGAATACCTTCTCTTCTTCTTTAGCCATGGATCCATGTACAAGGAACGAAACAGGTTGAAATAAGGTTGAAGATATACCTTCTTAACTGAAAAACAATGAAAGATGCTAGTGATTCGATGTTAATTCTAAGCCACAACGAAAATGTCTTGGCCTTTATGTAATTCACCCAGTCAAAGAATGAACATCAAAATTCTCTTGAACTTTTCAGAGAAAATTTTCAAGAACAACTGCTAGACCATTTTTTTGTGTTTTCTTGGTAACCTTAACACTCCGAGGGATTCATTTCCTTTTTATTTTCTTTGATATCATATCTTAGAAAATAAAATGAGACTATTCCTTATTATTAGAAAAACAAGCGGAAAGTCGGAAAAATATTATATCCTTTCCAAAAGAATATCACATTCCATGTCCTTTTATATTTTGACCGAAATTATTATAACTATTTATATTAATAATTTCGGTAAAATATTATAATTAATATTTGTATGAATAAAATTTATATATTAATTTTATCTATGTTCTCTATTTGTATACAACAAGTTTGTACATACAATGTGTTTAATATTTAACTATCAAATTAATTTAATTCATGTGATAGCTAAATACAATACCAACCCTACAAAAAATAGGTTTTAGCGGCATTTTTTGGCCCTATAATGGCCCTTATAAGCACTTGCTAAAACAGCTTTTGGCCATGGATAAGTGTCTCAAGAAAACCGTTTTAGATAGCACCGCTAAAATTTACTGGCGTTTATGTGGTAAAATGCCAAGAGAGTTGAGCATGTTATATGGCAGTAGCTAGAAGCATCAGAAAGATCATGTTCTTTAGCGGCATTTGTAGTAAAAGTGCCGCTAAAGCTCATGTTCTATAGCAACGTTTATGGGAAAATGCCACTAACATTAACGATTTTACCAACCCATTTTATTTCATATATAACCTAAACTTCAAATCCAACAACAAACTTCAAATCTAAATGATACTATCATGAAAGAAATATGTATATGATCTAAATTAAGAACTGAAATAATAAAATATATTCAAAAGTTATATTGTTAAGATATTCTCACAATAAGAAAAAAGTCTAAGATGACGGATTACGTGGTTGATTCTGCTGAAACATATTCATCATATTTTCAAGTTGTAGCTAGAGTTTGTCATATTTTCTTATTGCCTCTCTCGCCTCTGTCCTTGCTCTTTAAGTTGAGCAATGTGCTCAACTGTGCTCACTTGCATCTGAGTCATCTGGTCTCTTAACCTCTAAACTTCAGCTTAAGCCTGATTCGCCGAAGGCATGTACTGTCGCGAGCTGGATCCAAAATAATGGGTTGGGCTAACGAAAAATCCTTGAAACCGAACCCAACCATACCTTTCAAGACCCAAAAACTTCAGTAATAACTTAGTTATCAATGTCTTCCAAATTAACGAACTATCACTTGAAGTCAGTAGCTTCATACTCCGCCTTTTATCCATTAGTTTCTCCTAATAAACAAATTAAGGAGTTAGAAACGAAATATATAATCAAGAAAATACAATATAACTTGGCATTATTTGCATTACAAATGACTTAATTAAACCATTATAATTAAACATAATAAATATTTAAAATAATTCAAATTTTATTAAGTAAATATACCATAATTTCTCTGACTTCATTAGTCATAGGAGATCCATCTTTCTTTCTATGTGTAATGTCAAAAGTTAAAGGCGTCCAACTTTTGACTGACGATAGTTCCTACAATATAGTAGGAAAAATATTATTTAGTAGAAAGTAATTAATATTTGACACTATTAATAAATTTAAAATACCTATTCATCACTACACAAGTAAAACTTTTCACCCAATTGTGTGAGTGAATTTTTATTTTTGCCTACTTGTAGCTCCAACTCGCTATTTATCCTATATTATGAAATTATTATTACGTATATAGTAAATACTATAAACTGAAATAATTATAAGAGTTTCGAAGTATGTAATACCTCTCATTTCTTTGAATTCCAAAATCTAATTACATTTTCCTCTTGGTACTTCAGCATTCCCGGTGGGACATTTCGCAATTTCTCTTCGAGGCTTATATTTTTCTTAAAATATTTCTTTTTTAAACGACATTTATAGTCTCTCTATTTCTTTTTTAATGATTTCTTCACATAATTATCTGAGACCTCTAAAGTAAATCTCTCCTGCAAATAACACAAGTTTAGAAAGTAAATATAAATGAAAATTAAACCAAAGTATTATAAATCACATTCACGTTATTACATTAATATTATCCAGAGCATGATTTTTGTTACTATCAGGCATATGATGTCATGACTAGTAGTTGATTGGAAACAGATTGGCATTTCATGCTATAATGCCCAAGTATCCTGCTAAAACTCGAGCTTCTGATCCAATAGGTGACCATGACTGTTTCTAGATACTTTGACAAGCTCTAGAATTTAGATTGTATAAACCCTTTAATAGTGTATGTCCTCGAGTTTGGCTCCTCCGACCATTTTCAACTAAAAAAATTGAATATGATAATATAAGAATTTGAAACAAAAATCAATAATAAAAGTCAATATGCATGTAAATTAAAGTTAACATTACTTTGAATTTCTACAGGTTCGTCAACTGTATTCAGAACATTCAAAGATCCAATAGCAGTCTGTTGATCACTATTTGTTTCTTCCGAATTTGGAGGAATTTGTATAATATTTCGATTTCACAATCTTCTTCTAGGCATATTATCTGCAATACACATAAAATAGTTGAAATGTTAGTAACTCATTACAACAATAATAGTAATGGATATATTTAACAAGATCAAGATTTAAATTATAATATTACATATAATTAAAAAAAAGTAAAATCTTACTACATCATGATTCGTAAATATCTTCATCCACATTCGCGAACCTATTTAAATTGTGTACAAGTATTAGTACTAATTAGCTAGAAGAGGAGATCTAATAACGTGTTTCAATTTCTAAACCTCCGAGATAAGGTCAACACACGAGCTAAAATTATTAAAACTAAATAATGATAAGAACCAACTTATATGAAATTAACATATATGGATTGAATCCCAAAATTTATTGAAACCCAAAATTAACAAATCCATCTCAAGACTACTGATTTCATAATCAATTTATTCTTAACCACTTTACTCCAAAACAATAAATCTCAATTTAATAATAAAGCGAATCATTAATAGAAATTTTGATTTAAAAATAGCACTCGAGGTATAATGATGATACAACTTCCTCAAATCAAGATGACCACCATCTTTTGCTTTCTCCAAATTAGATAAAAACAAGCAATGAGAAACAATGGAACTCAATTATTTGTAAAATAATACCAAATTTTACAACCATATACACAAGTCGATATTTTAGTTTTGGTTTGTAGGCATGTTCCTAAATGTATGCATCTATGAAAAATGCCATTAAAAGAAGAAAGCTGGGCAATCCATAATAATCCACGAGAGAGAAGGCTTCAATCACGACTATCAATGTAATGTGTTTTAGCGGCATTTTTTAGGTCTTTAGCGGCTTTTAACGCCACTAACTCCATTTTCGAGCTTCTAGAAGCGCCACAAAAATGCCGCTAATGACAACGTCGCTAACTTTTGTGGCGCTTACATAAAAAACGCTAAAGATCATGTTCTTTAGCGTTGAAAAACGCCGCTAAAGATCATGTTCTTTAGCGGCGTTTGAAAAAAACGCCTAAAGATCATGTTCTTTAGCGGACTTGTTCAAAACGCCGCTAAAAGTAGTGTTCTTTAGCGTAGCTTATTTCACAAATGCCCTTGTTTTGATATGACTTTTAGCGCTTTTTAAAACGCCACTAATTTTGGGATTTTTAAAATAGAATTTTTATTTTTTGACCATCCTGCAAAAAAAATCAAAAGCAACCAAATCTAAACTAACCAAAAACAATAAATTTATATAATATTTCAAATTAAATGACTAAAATAATATTAATTGATAAATAAAAGTGAATTCATACTTTTATTTACAAAAGCGTTAAAAGTATTTATGCAACATACACTATGACGGCGGAAGTTGCGACTGCTTAAACATCGTCATCATAATCTGAAGCTGCTGTTGAAGTTCGTCGTACTTTTTGCTCTGCTCTGCTTCTCTCGATGCCGCATCTTTTTGAAGTCGTAGCTGTAGTTCTTCATATTTCTTTTGAACCTCTGCTTCTATTGCTGCTTCTCTCGCTGCTTCTCTCGCTGCGGTAGCCTCTGCTTCCCTCGCTGCCGTCTCTGCTTTAAGTTGCTGTTGAAGTTCTTCATATTTCCTTTGAACCTCAAATGTGGTCGCTTGCATCTGAGCCATCTGGTCTTTTAACCTCTGAACTTCAGCTTGAGATTGACTCCCCGAAGCCATGTATTGGTGCGAGCTGGATCCAAAATATTGGGTTGGGCTGATAAAAGATCCTTGAAATCGAACCCGACCATACTTTTCAGGACCCAAAACTTCAGTAATAATCCGGTTATCAATGTCTTCAAGATGAACCGAACTATCACTAGAAGCAATCGCTTCAAATCTTTTTCCTTTAGTTTTTCCTAATAAATAAATCACATAGTTAGGAACGCAATATATAGTAAAAAAAACAAATGCAATATAACAATAGTCGCATTACATGCAATGAATTAAACCATTAGAAAATAAACACTATAAATAACTAAATCAAGTGAAATCGATTAAGTAAGCGTACCATAATTTCACCACTTAGAGTCATAGCAGATCCATCATTCTTCTTATGTGTAATTTCAAAAAGTTGTAGGCGTCCAACTTTTGACCGGACAACCTTCCTACAATATAGTAGTAAAAATATTATTTAATAGAAAGTTATACATATTTGAGAATATTAAAAATTAAAATACCTCCCCTCACTTACACATGCAAAACTTCTCGACCTGGCTGTGTGAGTGAATTTTTGTTGCTGCCGGCTGCTTTTTCCAACTCATTCAGGATCCTACATTATAAAATTTTTAGTACGTAAATAGTAAATACTATAAACCAAAATAATTACAATAGTTTGGAAGTACGTCGTACCTCGCCTTTCTGAGAATGCCAAAATCTAACCGCATCTTCCCATTGGTACCTCAACATACCCGGCGGGAGATTTTGCAATTTCTCATCGAGGGTGGTTTTTGTCTTATAATAATTTTTCTTCAAAGTACTTTTGTTGTCTCTCCATCTTTTTCCCAATGCCTTCTTTACATAAGCATCGGAGACCTCTAAAGCAAACCTCGCCTACAAAAAACACAAGTTAATAAAGTAAATATAAATGAAACTATTTCCCAAGCATTATAGATGACATTAACATTTTGTTACCTTAATATTATCGAGGGCTTGGTTTTTGTTGCTATCGGGCATTTGACGCCATGACTCGTAGTTGATAGGCAACATATTCGGATTTCGTGCTAAAATGCCCATGTATCCTGCTAAAAGTCGAGCTTCTGATCCAACAGGCTGACCAAAATTGTTTTTGCATACATTGACACGCTCGACTGGATCTAACTCGTATAACTCTCTAAGCATCGTACGACCTCGACCTCTACGCGTCCCACCATTTTCAGCTACAAATGGTATATTATAATATAAGAATTTGAAAAATAAATCAATTATAAGTCAACACGCATGGAATTAATGTAAGTTACTTTGAACTTCCGTAGGATCCTCGTGTAATCGAACATTCGAAGATCCAATTTATCAGTTGTTCAAGATCTATTTTTTTACGTCGAGTTTGGATTATTTTGAACAATGCTTTCCTTATAATTTTTCTTCTAGGCATTTTATCGCAATACACATAAAATGTAATTAAACTTAATAACTAATTACAACAATAACAAGACATATAAAATAGTTGAGTTATATAATAAGACCAAGATTTAATACTAATGTAAGTTACATACAATTAAACAATCGTAAAACCTTACTACATCATTATTAGTAAATATCTTCATCCGTATCCGTCTTACGTGTTTCTATTTATCCAGCGGATTGGCGCGATACATGACAAAGACTGTTGGTTTTCCGATCGCCCTAATACAACATGCGTCATTTGGGCAACTATGGATTTTGTTGTACCCAAGGCCTAAATCTTTTATCATTTTCTTCATATCCTTGCATGGTGAGGATTTTTGCAAGCGGAACATCTCTCTCAAAAACTCTAATAGCATTGTCAACGAGTTGCGGTCCACCCTCCCAAACATTTTAAGCGAAAAAGACGAACACGAAGGCCATTTTGAAAATTTTGATCCCTCATACAGCTTCTTCGTTCATGTCATTAAGTAGGCGTAGAACTTCGCCGCTTCTCCATTTGGCTCTTCATGAGGTACACTACTTCCGGTTCGATGAGCAGTTCCACCAATATTACAATCATCGATGCCATAAAATCCCACAGGAACGATTGCACACCATGGTAGTGCATATTAAATGCAACCCGAACATACCTTCCATGTCATCTCCTCTATCGGATGATGGTAGCGATATGAGGATAAGATACCTCCATCGTTGAAGAGGAAGTACTTCTAGGGCATTCTCCATGAAAAAGCCATTGCTTATAACCCTTAACAAACCCATCAACAATTAGATGCTCGTATACAACCTCACGATGATGCGGTTCATGTTGACACACTTCTTACACGGGCAAAGAATCATGTTCTCTTGGCTTACATATTGAAATGCAAAATTTAGAAAACTCGCACCCCATTTCGATAATTGTTGCTAACCCTTGACAAATTCATCCAAGACCGGTCCATTTCTTAATTCTTGAAGTCCGCGTTGACAATAATTTGCTCGGGTTAGTCAAAACGCCGATTATAACTATAAATGAATTTTAGAAAGTTGTGATGTGATATATTTTTACTCATTATGTAAGTTATGTAAGTTCAGTATTATGTATTATGTATGCCACATGTAAGTAATGTAAGCTATGTAAGTAATGTAAGATATTTAATTTATGTAAGTTATGTAAGATATTTAATTTATGTAAATTATGCAAGATATTTAATTTACTTAATTTATGTAAGTTATTTAATTAACTTAATTTATGTAAGTTATGCAATATATTTAATTTATGTAAGTTATGTAAATTACTTAATTTATGTAAGTTATGTAAGATATTTAATTTACTTAATTTATGTAAGTTATTCAAGATATTTAATTTATGTAAGTTATGTAAATTACTTAATTTATGTAAGTTATGTAAGATATTTAATTTACTTAAGTTATGTAAGTTATTCAAGATATTTAAGTTATGTAAGTTATGTAAATTACTTAATTTATGTAAGTTATGTAAGTTATTTAATTTACTTAATTTATGTAAGTTATTTAATTTACTTAATTTATGTAAGTTATTTAATTAACTTAATTTATGTAAGTTATGCAAGATATTTAATTTATGTAAGTTACCAAGAATTACTTAATTTATGTAAGTTATGTAAGTTATTTAATTTACAGTAAGTTATGTAATTAACCAAATGTTATTTAATTTCGATACCTAAACTATTATTCAATTATGATTTTTAGTCTAAATGTCATAACGAGGATTATTAAAATTATTGGCTCTGTAAATAATCTCATCTGTAATGTGACATTTTTAATTACATTTTGAATAAAATTGTATGAATTAAAAAATTAATAATTTAATCGAAATATAAATTTTATATAAATTATAAATTTAGAACAAACATGAAAATTTACAATAAATACAGAAGAGGACTGATGAATGTCAAAGAAAATTGGAAGACCTAAATTATGGTGTAATGGTGACATGTCAATGGAGCCACGTCTCCCCGTCAAGTGGCACATGCTTTTCCCATATTATTGTCCCATCAATCAAACACCCCAAAGTCAAAAAAACA
This sequence comes from Gossypium raimondii, assembly GCF_025698545.1. Lineage (NCBI taxonomy): Eukaryota > Viridiplantae > Streptophyta > Magnoliopsida > Malvales > Malvaceae > Gossypium > Gossypium raimondii. Next base: position 16,547 of record NW_026291439.1, read on the forward strand.
CAACCATAAAGCTTTTAACTTCAATTTTCCTTCTTTTCTCTTTTCACGAGAAGCGCATCAATTTTTCCTTCTTTGTCTCATCCAATTCCTTCGATCAAAATCCAAACATTTTCCATCAATTTCCCTACTTATGAAACAAAGCTGTTTGAAAAAGAAAAAGATGAACCCTTTGCTTTGTTTTACAAGCATGGAATCCTAGCTCTTGTCAAGTTTCCTCCATGGAAACATTTTTAATTAGATATTTTAATTACATATTTTAATAAACATTCAATCTTTAAAGTAAAAATAAGTCATGAAACGAGCAATTATCAACGTGGTAGATAAATAAAGACATCTCAAGCTGGTAGATTACCAATTTATTGTGGAATTACACCTACACAACAACAATAATTTATTAAACAAATATATATATTTTATTTTACTTTTAAAAATCAAATTTAAAATTGAAGGCTTAATCGTAAATTTTATAAGCACCAAGCTGGAATTTGTAAATTAGACCAATCCATTTTTTTACATCCAGCACCAAAGACATATAAAATAGTTGGAATTTAGTTCTAAATTTAATTTCAAGTATGAGTACTTTTAACATAACAAATTTTGAATTTAGTTCTAAAATTACAATTTAACATCAAATATTGAATATACATTTCTAATTATAGTGTTTGTTTACTAAAATGCTTCTAATTTTCAAACAATGAAAATATTGTTTGAACAAATCGATAAACTACCCTAAATACTGAGCGATAGGAATGCACCAAAATTCCAAAAAATCGAATTAAAAGCGGTACCCTTGACAATCGAGCGAAGAAATGCAGGAAAAATTTTACATCCATTCAACTATTGATAAATGACCAAATCAACAAACTTACCTAAGTACACAATTTTCGTTCTCCTTCCTTCAACAGTTGGGCAAATGCAGACTCACTCTCGGGAACAAGACATGATTATCGAGCGATTGTAAGGAAAAAGTAGAAGAAATAAAAAGCTCGACAGATCGGAACCAAACCCTAGACACAAAAATTCCCAAATTCCCCAAATTCCAAACCAAATTTGTAAGAATTGCTTCATGGATGAACTAGGACCCTAAACCCCAAATTCCCAATTTACTCTAAACCTAAACCCTAAATCAAGATACACTTTGTAAAAACCTTACCTTTTAAACACGGATGACGCAGCTTTGATAGTATCCTCTAAGCCTTCGTTTCCACGAAAGATTTCTCCTCTCCGTTTCTTCCGTCGTTTTTCTCTTTCAATTTCACTACTTTCGTTTCTCCCCAATTTTGTTTTACGCAATGTAGAATTCAGCCTTGAGATACACATAAATTGGCATAAGTTAAAACAGATGCATGAAAGCGACGACATTTCGTCGAAATTTTAAGAAACATTTGGCGTTTTGAAAACGCCACTAAATTTTAAAGTTAAAATAGAACGGCACCGTTTTAGTAAACGTAATGCACAATTCGCTTTTTCTCAATAAGCGGCACAAAAATTAATAGAACGCGTCGTTGAATTAATATATAGAAAATGCTAAGTATAAATGCGTATCAGAGACGAGCGCGTTTAGCAAAAATTGAAGACACTTTCTCGGCGTTTATTGAAAAACTCCGCTATAGCTTGTGTATTTGCGGCGTTTCTTGACAAGCGCCACAAATAATGAAGGTTTAACATCCGAAACAGCACCGTTTTGCTCGGATTTATTGCACATTTCTGGCACTTTCTTCTAAAGCGTCACTAAAAATTAATTTCCTTAAGTTATACGTCGACGTTTAGCCAATATATCAAGTCACTTTTCCGGCTTTTCAAACACAAGCATACAAAAACTAACATAAGCAGTACCGTTTACTTAATATAGAGAAAATGCTAATTTAAGCCAAAATTTTAACTTATTTTTAATTCCATTTACACTAATATTAATTAAATACATCAATTGGTTTAGATTAAATTTTTAAAATATATTTTAAAAATACTAATTAGTACTCTAACCCAAAACCCTGATCTGACCCCAAAATTCCTAAACTTTAAATCCCAAACCCTAAATCCATACAAGTGTCCACCAAGCATTGCTATCCCATTAACATATGTAAATTTAAATACAATTAATTAATCTAATTTTATTCCACCAATTGATTTTTTTGCTATTTCTCTAAGAATTATTATTTTATCGTGCTTTAATGTGGTGTTTTATTAATTATTTCAGATTTGGTTGGTTAATATATAATTTTTATTTATGTTCAAAATGTAAGAACATATTTAAAATATAAATTAAAAAACTAAATAAGATCTAAACCTAAGTCCTTAGCATAACTTCTAACCCTAACCCTATAACGTAACCCTAAATTCATATATACAAGTGTCCACCAAGCTTAATTTGTTATTTCATTTACATATGTAAAAGATCTAAACCTAATACCCTAACCCGACCGCCTAAATCCACTGGCTAAACCATAAATCCCTAACTCCTAACGCCCATAACGTCTAACCGGCTCCTAACACCTAAACATTAAATCGATCAGCTATTACATAATATATATATAGTACTCTGATCAATTACAATAACCTTAAAATACTAACCTTACCCTAAATATGACCTAGCTAAAATCTTAAATTAATAATCATATATATACATATATATTATCTTTGAACGAGCACTAAAAATCTTGAACGAGATGGGATAAGATGGGGATATCCTTACGGATATAGCTTATATCGATTTTGAATAACCAAATCTTCACACAATTTTAAAGATCGAAATTAATATTATATTTTTACAATTATATAAGAAATTAATTAATATATAAATTACAAAACACTAGTTAATCTAAATTGTAAACCATAAACCCTAAATTAAATCATAAATCTTTAACACATATATTATCCTAACCTTAAACCCCAACCTTCAAACCATAAACCATAGACCAAATACGATAAACTAAACATATATAATAACCTACATTATATAATGCATGGTTAAGACCAAAACTCTGCGTTTGGTTAATACATTTTCGACGCTTATCAAAAGCGCCTAATACAATGCTTTAGCGGCGATTTCTGTGAACGCCACTAATTCTAGTATACATCAAGCCTTAAGCGCTGCGTTTTGTTAATATCTTTTGCGGGCTTATAAAAAGCGCCGCTAATAATATACTTTAGCGGCGATATCCAAAAGCGCCACTAATTCTAATATACCTCATGTAAAAACGCAGCGTTTTGGTGAGTATATTTTCGCGCTTCGCACTGCGCCGCTAATACTATGATTTAGCGTTTCTTTATATCTGCCACTATAATAGTATACATCGAGACAAAATGTTGCATTTTGTTGTCAAATTCTTGGCGCTTATCTGAAAGCCGCTAATAGTATGCATTAGTGGCGTGTTCGCTCTAGCCACTAATTCTAGTATACCTCAAGACCAAACTCGTGTTTTGGTTAAAAGGTTTTTGGCGCTTACCACAACACGCCGCTAATATTATACTTTACCGGCATTTTATATTAAGCGCCACTAAGCGTAACATACACCAAGACCAAAGCGGTGCACTTTGGTTAGGATATTTTTGGCGTTTCCCCATAAGCGCCATAAATTGTAACATACCTCTAGGCCAAACTCTGCGTTTTGGTTAACATATATTCTGGCGCTTTTAGTAAGCGCCGCTAATACTTGCTTTAGCGGCGTGTTTTGTTAAAGCGCCACTAACGCTAATATACATGAGACAAAGCAGTGCGTTTTGTTTAGATTTTTGCGCTTTGGCCATTACGCCGCTAATAATTGCTTTAGCGGCGATTTACTATAAACGCCACTAATTCTTGATACATTAAGACCAAAACGATGCGTTTTGGTCTTGAATCTTCTTGGCGTGTGACGATAAACGCCGCTAATGATGTTCTTTTAGGCTAGCTTCTCATGATGCCGCTAATTCTGATATTTAGCGGCGGTTTATTTTTTGCGCGCTAATGCGAGATTATTAGCGGCGTTTGAGTGCAAATGCCACAAAATATGCCGCTAAAAGCCTCATTTGGTGTAGTGACGAATGGTCCACACAAAGATTAACTTTTAATTTCACGATCTTTTAGAGTAAAATGATAAGAGCAATTCCTTCCACGATAAACTTGATCTAATAAAGCTTAGAAAATGACTAGTTGGAATTTTCGGACCATCTTAATTAACAACTTTGACTAATGGGATTCTAAGTTAACCATATCATGTTATTATCACTACTCTATTAAGTTACATGAACAATAAGCGCATGTATTTTTTCAAAGTTGAATTTGAGTTCTATTTATTAATATCATGTATTTGACATGCAAATGTAAATTCAGTAATACATATGGGGATGCATAAACGATAAACATAATAATAGAGAGGAATATGATACGCATGAACTGGCCTACACTAATTAGTGGCAATGATGAAAATGAAGCAAAAGTTTAGGCCAATTTTCAAAGCCATAAACATAAGAAATGATTGCAATATTTAATCGATTTTAAAAATTTAAAACTAAATAAAAGCAGACAACAAGTTTTTAACTTGAAAAGAATTTATTATTAATATATTTATTGATGGAAGTTCAAATAGTGTTGTTATGATAAAATAATAGTTTGTACAAGATTTTACGGAGTAATAATAGTTTAGGTTAATACGATCATTGGAAAGTATATATGCCTTTTTCTATTATTAAGCGCAATTTGGTTCCATCTCCAAACCAGTTAAAAATTTTAGTAAATGAATAAAAGGAAAAATAAGAATAAAAGAAAGGTGCTAAATCTCTTACCAATCTCCCAAAGCCAAAAGGTCAAAAGCTTCCCTAACTCTTCTTCTATTAAGTAATACAATTAGCCTCACTTGTAATTCACTCATTTGCTTTATATAATATATTTGACTTGATTTGTTGAAACCGAGCAGATCGGCGACGATGGATGGAGCAGAGGACTATCAAGCTTGAAACAAGAGTCGGCGAGTAGAGGATTGTCGAGTAGCGATGCCGGATCAGCGTCGACGAAGGAGACGGAGATCGATGGCAAATGCATTGTTGATGGCGATGTAGCAAGCGGTAACTGGGACAAACGACCAGCAGATGGATAGGAAAGAAAAAATAAGTTAGGGATTTAGGGATAAAACTAAGTTAGGGATTTGGGAAAATGATTTGAGAGAATAAGGGTTGGGGGCTTAGTGGAGCAGCGAAAATGTACAAGTGTACACAATCACAACAAGTAATAAAGTGACAAGTAAATGTCGAGTTATCGTACCCACAAAGACGTAAAAAGAATTATTTATGAAGTAAGTTTAAACACTTTGGTGAAAGAAAATATTTGGATTTGGGAAATGATTAAAAACTAGAACAGAGTAAATAAAATTAAATAAAATAAAGTTCTAATGCACGATTTCAAAAGTTGATTTTAATCAAGATGATATAATTGTATTGGATTAATTACATTTCCTTACCTTAGAATCATTAAACTTATGCTTATACTTATTACTAATAAATCACGGCAACTCGGTAATTCACTAACTTATGAACATATTTACAAATAAAAATTCATTCATCTCTTATACATATTCTTATGTCAAATCGACCTATAAAATAGATTTATAAAGGTAAACATGTTATTGCACATACATACTTATTAGACTAAACAATCTCTGCATATTCCTATGACGATTCAAACGATTAATTCAACCTAATAAGCATATAAAAGACTATGTGAGGTAACAAAGTATTCTTACCTTGAAACAGTTTAATCACAATAATCTTGCAAGTTATGCAAGGCATACATATCGCCAAATACAATGTGTTTAAATAATTAATTCTTTAGTTATCTTACAATTGTAATGCAAAATAGCTTAATCATGGTTTTACTTAATCAAACATTTTACCGTGGCCTATAACAGCATAAACATAAACTTAACAAATCAAGAGGACGGAAAGCAATCAACCCAACACGAATTAAATTCAAGCTAAGCTGATTAAATTAACCATTCCAATATCATAAATATTAATAGATATGTTCATCATAAAAAACAACAAAAATTAAGAGATAAGGAATAAGAATCAAATCCGGTGGTTTTCTGTGGCTTGACTAGTTTGCTCCGTTCTTCCTTCTTTGTTGTCCTCGTCGGTCAAGGCTGCTATGAACACTCAATTGCTTCTCCAAATTGGCTGAAGAAGACCCCTTTTCCAAGAGGAAAAATCGGTACAAGAGCAAGGAACTTTGAATGGGAAAATGAGAGAAAAAAGTGAGAGACGAGAGAAGAGTTGTGAGAGAAGAGATGTGAATGAGGGATGATTTGAATGGGTAGAAAAGGGGGGTTTATATAGCTGAGGATGGCTGCTAAAAATAGAAAATTTCAGCAAAAAAAGAGCCCCCTAATGGTCGGCCATCCAACATGGCAAAGTTAAGACTTTCAACTTTGCTAAAATTAGCCTGAGGCAAATCCGTAAAGCCTTAATTTAAGGTGAGGTTTGAATGCAATTTGGAAGTCTTCAAGGGCCTTTTGCAGATCATTTAATCAGCTAAAATTCTGATTTGGGTCAGCATTTGAGCAGTTCTGGGCTGCCCAATTGGTGGCTGGTTCGGTTCGCTCAATTTGGTTTAAGCTGGTCTTTGTTCAACTGGGCCCTTTTTCCATAATTAACTAAAATTAATTTATTTAGCCCAAATTAAATTAGGAATAAATTAAAATTAATTATATTATGAATTAATACACATATTTGGACCGTCTTAGGCTGGAAATTATTTTTCCTTGTTACTTCGAATTGCTTCTCGGTTTTGTTCTTCTAACGGTGTCTGCTGGGTCAATTTTCGCCCTTTGTACGAATCTCTAAAAAATAATCAAAATTCACTAAAAATAATTGTAAAATTGACTAAAAATTAACATGTTCAAATTTTTAATACAATTTAATTATTTTATAAAAATTAATTAGTTTATGACAAAAATTCTTTCAAAAATGCATGATTTTAAGTAAAATTAGGTATGAAAAAGTCTACAAATCTTTGTGTTTCCACACCCCCAAACTTCAATCATTGTTCATCCTGAGTAATGCCCAAATTTTGGAAAGAATTTTTCAGAAACACTTTTGAAGAATTCCTTCAGAACAACTTTCTTCTCAAAATTATGAATTTAATATACTTAGGCTCAAAAATAAGAAATTTGATAATTATACTACTTAAGTATGCATATCATTCAAATTACATCCAACAACTATTATAATAGCAAAATTAGACTAAATGCCTCTTTAACAAAGACATGTTAACCCTTACCAATTTGATTTTTTTATTCCCTTATTCAAGACTAAGCTGCAATCATTAAGTTTAACTTATGTCTTCATATGTTGATCTTAGCAATTTCTCTCCACTAACGTAGGTAGCATAGAAACTTTTACTTTTACATGCTCTTTTGTACATCTATTTTCTTTGTACATTTTTTAAATTCAAATTCAGTACTTGCTTGATACTACAATTTTGAAATTGATACTTCTTTCAATTCCCCAAACTTATTTTCAAACTATATTCTGAATAGTACAGAGTCTAGTGTTTGGGATAATTTTAAAGATAATGAAGAGAAAAGTGATGGCTAAATATTGCAAAGGTCCAAATAAAACTAGGCCATATAGTCTTAAAGTTGGGTTTCAAAGGAAAATTTTATCATGGTCGGCTTGAAAGGCTTAACAGTTCAAACAATAATTGCCCAAGTCATTTTCAATATTTCAAGCTTCCTAGAATTTCACCTCAAGAAATTACTAAGTCAATTCTAAAGACTTAAATTTTCATGCATGCCTAATTTTTAGAGGGAACTAAAAAATTCTATAGTGCAATTTGCATGCTTTATTAAAATACATTCATATCATTACTAAGCTAACATAATAACTTATTGAAATAATAGAACTTTATTAATATTGAAGTTTAGCATACTTAAAAAAATTCAAATTATTGAACAAAATATATCCTAATCATAATTAAAAGAAAATTTTATTTTGAGTGGAATTAATTCAAATTTTGGTCTTACCATCCTTTTTTTAAATAATTATACACGGTAGGATTTTAGAAAAGAGGAGGTGAGTCAAATTATTGCTAAGTACCAAGCTCTCTCGAAATCCAATCCTAGACATGTATATACCTATTGCCACACTTTAGCCTTTGTGACTTGTTGATTTTATTCATGATTCCTATCTTTTGTTTTATTGTGCAAAAATAAAAATTCCTAATTAACCTAATCCTAAAATAACTTAAGAATAAAAATAAAATAAAGTTGAGGTTCTACCTTTTTTATTTGTTTGTCGATCCTTCTGAATTCGACTCATCTTTTGCTTCATCATTATTGTCTTTGCATTAATTACTTTGCTCCCTCTTCGACAATGAACTCTATGGTTCAAATATGAAATCTGGAAACTCAGGCACAAAAATAAATGGGCTTATTTTTAGTATCTCCGAGGCTTGTTGCTTCCATTGCATGTGTTGCATTAAGTCCATCGCTTTGTGACTCATCACGAAGATTTGTGCTAGGCGGTGGAGCTCCAAACATTGAGGTTTCGATATCGGGTTCAAGTTCGGTTCCATTGGTTTTGCCTCATTAGGGACTTGGTTGATTGCCTGGCGGGATCTGTGGGGTCATCTTTTTTT
>NW_026291440.1:0-36501 GCF_025698545.1 Gossypium raimondii
TATCATCACCATCAAAAAGCTTAATTCATTTTACAAGCAGTGACTCCACTATAGCGAGCCCAACTAGCTCACATGTAACTTGACTTGTTTACACCCTAGAAGGCTGCCTAAGAAAATTATTAGCAACTTATTATTGAAGGTCATAAGACAAGTTTGAGTCTTGGGGCATTGAAACCATGTTATATGCATGTATCATCACCATCAAAGAAGCTTAATTCATTTTACAAACAGTGACTCCACTATAGCGAGCCCAACTAGCTCACATGTAACTTGACTTGTTTACACCCTTAGAAGGCTGCCTAAAGAAATTATTAGCAACTTATTATTGAAGGTCATACGACAAGTTTGAGTCTTGGGGCATTGAAACCATGTTATATGCACATGTATCATCACCATCAAAGAAGCTTAATTCATTTTACAAACAGTGACTCCACTATAGCGAGCCCAACTAGCTCACATGTAACTTGACTTGTTTACACCCTAGAAAGGCGCCTAAGAAAATTATTAGCAACTTATTATTGAAGGTCATAAGACAAGTTTGAGTCTTGGGGCATTGAAACCATGTTATATGCACATGTATCATCACCATCAAAGAAGCTTAATTCATTTTACAAACAGTGACTCCACTATAGCAAGCCCAACTAGCTCACATGTAACCTGACTTGTTTACACCTCTAGAAGACTGCCTAAGAAAATTATTAGCAACTTATTCTTGAAGGTCATAGGACAGGTTTGAGTCTTGGGGCATTGAAACCATGTTATATGCACATGTATCATCACCATCAAAGAAGCTTAATTCATTTTACAAGCGGTGACTCCACTATAGCGAGCCCAACTAGCTCACATGTAACTTGACTTGTTTACACCCTAGAAGGCGCCTAAGAAAATTATTAGCAACTTATTATTGAAGGTCATAAGACAAGTTTGAGTCTTGGGGCATTGAAACCATGTTATATGCACATGTATCATCACCATCAAAGAAGCTTAATTCATTTTACAAGCAGTGACTCCACTGTAGCGAGCCCAACTAGCTCATATGTAACTTGACTTGTTTACACCCCTAGAAGACTGCCTAAGAAAATTATTAGCAACTTATTATTGAAGGTCATAAGACAAGTTTGAGTCTTGGGGCATTGAAACCATGTTATATGTACATGTATCATCACCATCAAATAAGCTTAATTCATTTTACAAACAGTGACTCCACTATAGCGAGCCCAACTAGCTAATATGTAACTTGACTTCTTTACAGCCCTAGAAGACGGCCTAAGAAAATTATTAGCAACTTATTATTGAAGGTCATAAGACAAGTTTGAGTCTTGGGGCATTGAAACCATGTTATATGCACATGTATCATCACCATCAAAGAAGCTTAATAAATTTTACAAACAGTGACTCCACTATAGCGAGCCCAACTAGCTCACATGGAACTTGACTTGTTTACACCCTTAGAAGGCTGCCTAAGAAAATTATTAGCAACTTAGTATTGAAGGTCATACGACAAGTTTGAGTCTTGGGGCATTGAAACCATGTTATATGCACATGTATCATCACCATCAAAGAAGCTTAATTCATTTTACAAACAGTGACTCCACTATAGCGAGCCCAACTAGCTCACATGTAACTTGACTTGTTTACACCCCTAGAAAATTTGCCTAAGAAAATTATTAGCAACTTATTATTGAAGGTCATAAGACAAGTTTGAGTCTTGGGGCATTGAAACCATGTTATATGCACATGTATCATCACCATCAAAGAAGCTTAATTCATTTTACAAACAGTGACTCCACTATAGCGAGCCCAACTAGCTCACATGTAACTTGACTTGTTTACACACCTAGAAGACTGCCTAAGAAAATTATTAGCAACTTATTATTGAAGGTCATAAGACAAGTTTGAGTCTTGGGGCATTGAAACCATGTTATATGCATGTATCATCACCATCAAAGAAGCTTAATTCATTTTACAAGCGGTGACTCCACTATAGCGAGCCCAACTAGCTCACATGTAACTTGACTTGTTTACACCCTAGAAGGCGCCTAAGAAAATTATTAGCAACTTATTATTGAAGGTCATAAGACAAGTTTGAGTCTTGGGGCATTGAAACCATGTTATATGCACATGTATCATCACCATCAAAGAAGCTTAATTCATTTTACAAGCAGTGACTCCACTATAGCGAGCCCAACTAGCTCACATGTAACTTGACTTGTTTACACCCTAGAAGGCGCCTAAGAAAATTATTAGCAACTTATTATTGAAGGTCATAAGACAAGTTTGAGTCTTGGGGCATTGAAACCATGTTATATGCACATGTATCATCACCATCAAAGAAGCTTAATTCATTTTACAAGCGGTGACTCCACTATAGCGAGCCCAACTAGCTCACATGTAACTTGACTTGTTTACACCCTAGAAGGCTGCCTAAGAAAATTATTAGCAACTTATTATTGAAGGTCATAAGACAAGTTTGAGTCTTGGGGCATTGAAACCATGTTATATGCACATGTATCATCACCATCAAAGAAGCTTAATTCATTTTACAAACAGTGACTCCACTATAGCGAGCCCAACTAGCTCACATGTAACTTGACTTGTTTACACCCTAGAAAGCTGCCTAAGAAAATTATTAGCAACTTATTATTGAAGGTCATAAGACAAGTTTGAGTCTTGGGGCATTGAAACCATGTTATATGCACATGTATCATCACCATCAAAGAAGCTTAATTCATTTTACAAACAGTGACTCCACTATAGCGAGCCCAACTAGCTCACATGTAACTTGACTTGTTTACACCCTAGAAAGCGCCTAAGAAAATTATTAGCAACTTATTATTGAAGGTCATAAGACAAGTTTGAGTCTTGGGGCATTGAAACCATGTTATATGCACATGTATCATCACCATCAAAGAAGCTTAATTCATTTTACAAACAGTGACTCCACTATAGCGAGCCCAACTAGCTCACATGTAACTTGACTTGTTTACACCCTAGAAGGCGCCTAAGAAAATTATTAGCAACTTATTATTGAAGGTCATAAGACAAGTTTGAGTCTTGGGGCATTGAAACCATGTTATATGCACATGTATCATCACCATCAAAGAAGCTTAATTCATTTTACAAGCGGTGACTCCACTATAGCGAGCCCAACTAGCTCACATGTAACTTGACTTGTTTACACCCTAGAAGGCGCCTAAGAAAATTATTAGCAACTTATTATTGAAGGTCATAAGACAAGTTTGAGTCTTGGGGCATTGAAACCATGTTATATGCACATGTATCATCACCATCAAAGAAGCTTAATTCATTTTACAAGCGGTGACTCCACTATAGCGAGCCCAACTAGCTCACATGTAACTTGACTTGTTTACACCCTAGAAAGCGCCTAAGAAAATTATTAGCAACTTATTATTGAAGGTCATAAGACAAGTTTGAGTCTTGGGGAATTGAAACCATGTTATATGCACATGTATCATCACCATCAAAGAAGCTTAATTCATTTTACAAACAGTGACTCCACTATAGCGAGCCCAACTAGCTCACATGTAACCTGACTTGTTTACACCCCTAGAAGGCAGCCTAAGAAAATTAATAGCAACTTATTATTGAAGGTCATAAGACAAATTTGAGTCTTGGGGCATTGAAACCATGTTATATGCACATGTATCATCACCATCAAAGAACCTTAATTCATTTTCCAAACAGTGACTCCACCATAGCGAGCCCAACTAGCTCACATGTAACTTGACTTGTTTACACCCCTAGAGGGCTGCCTAAGAAAATTATTAGCAACTTATTATTGAAGGTCATAAGACAAGTTTGAGTCTTGGGGCATTGAAACCATGTTATATGCACATGTATCATCACCATCAAAGAAGCTTAATTCATTTTACAAACAGTGACTCCACTATAGCGAGCCCAACTAGCTCACATGTAACTTGACTTGTTTACACCCCTAGAACGCTGCCAAAGAAAATTATTAGCAACTTATTACTGAAGGTCATAAGACAAGTTTGAGTCTTGCGGCATTGAAACCATGTTATATGCACATGTATCATCACCATCAAAGAAGCTTAATTCATTTTACAAACAGTGACTCCACTATAGCGAGCCCAACTAGCTCACATGTAACTTGACTTGTTTACACCCTAGAAGACGCCTAAGAAAATTATTAGCAACTTATTATTGAAGGTCATAAGACAAGTTTGAGTCTTGGGGCATTGAAACCATGTTATATGCACATGTATCATCACCATCAAAGAAGCTTAATTCATTTTACAAACAGTGACTCCACTATAGCGAGCCCAACTAGCTCACATGTAACTTGACTTGTTTACACCCTAGAAGGCGCCTAAGAAAATTATTAGCAACTTATTATTGAAGGTCATAAGACAAGTTTGAGTCTTGGGGCATTGAAACCATGTTATATGCACATGTATCATCACCATCAAAAAGCTTAATTCATTTTACAAGCGGTGACTCCACTATAGCGAGCCCAACTAGCTCACATGTAACTTGACTTGTTTACACCCTAGAAAATTGCCTAAGAAAATTATTAGCAACTTATTATTGAAGGTCATAAGACAAGTTTGAGTCTTGGGGCATTGAAACCATGTTATATGCACATGTATCATCACCATCAAAGAAGCTTAATTCATTTTACAAACAGTGACTCCACTATAGCGAGCCCAACTAGCTCACATGTAACTTGACTTGTTTACACCCTTAGAAAGCTGCCTAAGAAAATTATTAGCAACTTATTATTGAAGGTCATAAGACAAGTTTGAGTCTTGGGGCATTGAAACCATGTTATATGCACATGTATCATCACCATCAAAGAAGCTTAATTCATTTTACAAACAGTGACTCCACTATAGCGAGCCCAACTAGCTCACATGTAACTTGACTTGTTTACACCCTAGACTTGCCTAAGAAAATTATTAGCAACTTATTATTGAAGGTCATAAGACAAGTTTGAGTCTTGGGGCATTGAAACCATGTTATATGCATGTATCATCACCATCAAAGAAGCTTAATTCATTTTACAAGCAGTGACTCCACTATAGCGAGCCCAACTAGCTCACATGTAACTTGACTTGTTTACACCCTAGAAGGCGCCTAAGAAAATTATTAGCAACTTATTATTGAAGGTCATAAGACAAGTTTGAGTCTTGGGGCATTGAAACCATGTTATATGCACATGTATCATCACCATCAAAGAAGCTTAATTCATTTTACAAGCGGTGACTCCACTATAGCGAGCCCAACTAGCTCACATGTAACTTGACTTGTTTACACCCTAGAAAATTGCCTAAGAAAATTATTAGCAACTTATTATTGAAGGTCATAAGACAAGTTTGAGTCTTGGGGCATTGAAACCATGTTATATGCACATGTATCATCACCATCAAAGAAGCTTAATTCATTTTACAAGCAGTGACTCCACTATAGCGAGCCCAACTAGCTCACATGTAACTTGACTTGTTTACACCCTAGAAATTTGCCTAAGAAAATTATTAGCAACTTATTATTGAAGGTCATAAGACAAGTTTGAGTCTTGGGGCATTGAAACCATGTTATATGCACATGTATCATCACCATCAAAGAAGCTTAATTCATTTTACAAGCGGTGACTCCACTATAGCGAGCCCAACTAGCTCACATGTAACTTGACTTGTTTACACCCTAGAAGGCTGCCTAAGAAAATTATTAGCAACTTATTATTGAAGGTCATAAGACAAGTTTGAGTCTTGGGGCATTGAAACCATGTTATATGCACATGTATCATCACCATCAAAGAAGCTTAATTCATTTTACAAGCGGTGACTCCACTATAGCGAGCCCAACTAGCTCACATGTAACTTGACTTGTTTACACCCTAGAAAGGCCTAAGAAAATTATTAGCAACTTATTATTGAAGGTCATAAGACAAGTTTGAGTCTTGGGGCATTGAAACCATGTTATATGCACATGTATCATCACCATCAAAGAAGCTTAATTCATTTTACAAACAGTGACTCCACTATAGCGAGCCCAACTAGCTCACATGTAACTTGACTTGTTTACACCCTAGAAGGCTGCCTAAGAAAATTATTAGCAACTTATTATTGAAGGTCATAAGACAAGTTTGAGTCTTGGGGCATTGAAACCATGTTATATGCACATGTATCATCACCATCAAAGAAGCTTAATTCATTTTACAAACAGTGACTCCACTATAGCGAGCCCAACTAGCTCACATGTAACTTGACTTGTTTACACCCTAGAAAGGCGCCTAAGAAAATTATTAGCAACTTATTATTGAAGGTCATAAGACAAGTTTGAGTCTTGGGGCATTGAAACCATGTTATATGCACATGTATCATCACCATCAAAGAAGCTTAATTCATTTTACAAACAGTGACTCCACTATAGCGAGCCCAACTAGCTCACATGTAACTTGACTTGTTTACACCCTAGAAGCTGCCTAAGAAAATTATTAGCAACTTATTATTGAAGGTCATAAGACAAGTTTGAGTCTTGGGGCATTGAAACCATGTTATATGCATGTATCATCACCATCAAAGAAGCTTAATTCATTTTACAAGCGGTGACTCCACTATAGCGAGCCCAACTAGCTCACATGTAACTTGACTTGTTTACACCCTAGAAGGCTGCCTAAGAAAATTATTAGCAACTTATTATTGAAGGTCATAAGACAAGTTTGAGTCTTGGGGCATTGAAACCATGTTATATGCACATGTATCATCACCATCAAAAAGCTTAATTCATTTTACAAGCAGTGACTCCACTATAGCGAGCCCAACTAGCTCACATGTAACTTGACTTGTTTACACCCATAGAAGGCTGCCTAAGAAAATTATTAGCAACTTATTATTGAAGGTCATAAGACAAGTTTGAGTCTTGGGGCATTGAAACCATGTTATATGCACATGTATCATCACCATCAAAGAAGCTTAATTCATTTTACAAACAGTGACTCCACTATAGCGAGCCCAACTAGCTCACATGTAACTTGACTTGTTTACACCCTAGAAAATTTGCCTAAGAAAATTATTAGCAACTTATTATTGAAGGTCATAAGACAAGTTTGAGTCTTGGGGCATTGAAACCATGTTATATGCACATGTATCATCACCATCAAAAAGCTTAATTCATTTTACAAGCAGTGACTCCACTATAGCGAGCCCAACTAGCTCACATGGAACTTGACTTGTTTACACCCTTAGAAGGCTGCCTAAGAAAATTATTAGCAACTTAGTATTGAAGGTCATAAGACAAGTTTGAGTCTTGGGGCATTGAAACCATGTTATATGCACATGTATCATCACCATCAAAGAAGCTTAATTCATTTTACAAGCAGTGACTCCACTATAGCGAGCCCAACTAGCTCACATGTAACTTGACTTGTTTACACCCCTAGAAGGCGCCTAAGAAAATTATTAGCAACTTATTATTGAAGGTCATAAGACAAGTTTGAGTCTTGGGGCATTGAAACCATGTTATATGCACATGTATCATCACCATCAAAGAAGCT
Source organism: Gossypium raimondii (assembly GCF_025698545.1). Lineage (NCBI taxonomy): Eukaryota > Viridiplantae > Streptophyta > Magnoliopsida > Malvales > Malvaceae > Gossypium > Gossypium raimondii. The sequence continues at coordinate 7,538 of NW_026291440.1, forward strand.
TAATTCATTTTACAAACAGTGACTCCACTATAGCGAGCCCAACTAGCTCACATGTAACTTGACTTGTTTACACCCTAGAAAGGCTTGCCTAAGAAAATTATTAGCAACTTATTATTGAAGGTCATAAGACAAGTTTGAGTCTTGGGGCATTGAAACCATGTTATATGCACATGTATCATCACCATCAAAGAAGCTTAATTCATTTTACAAGCGGTGACTCCACTATAGCGAGCCCAACTAGCTCACATGTAACTTGACTTGTTTACACCCTAGAAAGTGCCTAAGAAAATTATTAGCAACTTATTATTGAAGGTCATAAGACAAGTTTGAGTCTTGGGGCATTGAAACCATGTTATATGCACATGTATCATCACCATCAAAGAAGCTTAATTCATTTTACAAGCGGTGACTCCACTATAGCGAGCCCAACTAGCTCACATGTAACTTGACTTGTTTACACCCTAGAAGGCTGCCTAAGAAAATTATTAGCAACTTATTATTGAAGGTCATAAGACAAGTTTGAGTCTTGGGGCATTGAAACCATGTTATATGCACATGTATCATCACCATCAAAGAAGCTTAATTCATTTTACAAGCGGTGACTCCACTATAGCGAGCCCAACTAGCTCACATGTAACTTGACTTGTTTACACCCTAGAAGGCTGCCTAAGAAAATTATTAGCAACTTATTATTGAAGGTCATAAGACAAGTTTGAGTCTTGGGGCATTGAAACCATGTTATATGCACATGTATCATCACCATCAAAGAAGCTTAATTCATTTTACAAACAGTGACTCCACTATAGCGAGCCCAACTAGCTCACATGTAACTTGACTTGTTTACACCCTAGAAGAAAGTGCCTAAGAAAATTATTAGCAACTTATTATTGAAGGTCATAAGACAAGTTTGAGTCTTGGGGCATTGAAACCATGTTATATGCACATGTATCATCACCATCAAAGAAGCTTAATTCATTTTACAAGCGGTGACTCCACTATAGCGAGCCCAACTAGCTCACATGTAACTTGACTTGTTTACACCCTAGAAAGGCGCCTAAGAAAATTATTAGCAACTTATTATTGAAGGTCATAAGACAAGTTTGAGTCTTGGGGCATTGAAACCATGTTATATGCACATGTATCATCACCATCAAAGAAGCTTAATTCATTTTACAAACGGTGACTCCACTATAGCGAGCCCAACTAGCTCACATGTAACTTGACTTGTTTACACCCTAGAAGGCTGCCTAAGAAAATTATTAGCAACTTATTATTGAAGGTCATAAGACAAGTTTGAGTCTTGGGGCATTGAAACCATGTTATATGCACATGTATCATCACCATCAAAGAAGCTTAATTCATTTTACAAACAGTGACTCCACTATAGCGAGCCCAACTAGCTCACATGTAACTTGACTTGTTTACACCCTAGAAGGCGCCTAAGAAAATTATTAGCAACTTATTATTGAAGGTCATAAGACAAGTTTGAGTCTTGGGGCATTGAAACCATGTTATATGCACATGTATCATCACCATCAAAGAAGCTTAATTCATTTTACAAACAGTGACTCCACTATAGCGAGCCCAACTAGCTCACATGTAACTTGACTTGTTTACACCCTAGAAAATTTGCCTAAGAAAATTATTAGCAACTTATTATTGAAGGTCATAAGACAAGTTTGAGTCTTGGGGCATTGAAACCATGTTATATGCACATGTATCATCACCATCAAAGAAGCTTAATTCATTTTACAAGCGGTGACTCCACTATAGCGAGCCCAACTAGCTCACATGTAACTTGACTTGTTTACACCCTAGAAGGCTGCCTAAGAAAATTATTAGCAACTTATTATTGAAGGTCATAAGACAAGTTTGAGTCTTGGGGCATTGAAACCATGTTATATGCACATGTATCATCACCATCAAAGAAGCTTAATTCATTTTACAAACAGTGACTCCACTATAGCGAGCCCAACTAGCTCACATGTAACTTGACTTGTTTACACCCTAGAAGGCTGCCTAAGAAAATTATTAGCAACTTATTATTGAAGGTCATAAGACAAGTTTGAGTCTTGGGGCATTGAAACCATGTTATATGCACATGTATCATCACCATCAAAGAAGCTTAATTCATTTTACAAACAGTGACTCCACTATAGCGAGCCCAACTAGCTCACATGTAACTTGACTTGTTTACACCCTAGAAGGCTGCCTAAGAAAATTATTAGCAACTTATTATTGAAGGTCATAAGACAAGTTTGAGTCTTGGGGCATTGAAACCATGTTATATGCACATGTATCATCACCATCAAAGAAGCTTAATTCATTTTACAAGCGGTGACTCCACTATAGCGAGCCCAACTAGCTCACATGTAACTTGACTTGTTTACACCCTAGAAGGCTGCCTAAGAAAATTATTAGCAACTTATTATTGAAGGTCATAAGACAAGTTTGAGTCTTGGGGCATTGAAACCATGTTATATGCACATGTATCATCACCATCAAAGAAGCTTAATTCATTTTACAAGCAGTGACTCCACTATAGCGAGCCCAACTAGCTCACATGGAACTTGACTTGTTTACACCCTTAGAAGGTTGCCTAAAAAAATTATTAGCAACTTATTATTGAAGGTCATAAGACAAGTTTGAGTCTTGGGGCATTGAAACCATGTTATATGCACATGTATCATCACCATCAAAGAAGCTTAATTCATTTTACAAACAGTGACTCCACTATAGCGAGCCCAACTAGCTCACATGTAACTTGACTTGTTTACACCCTAGAAGGTGCCTAAGAAAATTATTAGCAACTTATTATTGAAGGTCATAAGACAAGTTTGAGTCTTGGGGCATTGAAACCATGTTATATGCACATGTATCATCACCATCAAAGAAGCTTAATTCATTTTACAAACAGTGACTCCACTATAGCGAGCCCAACTAGCTCACATGTAACTTGACTTGTTTACACCCTAGAAAATTGCCTAAGAAAATTATTAGCAACTTATTATTGAAGGTCATAAGACAAGTTTGAGTCTTGGGGCATTGAAACCATGTTATATGCACATGTATCATCACCATCAAAGAAGCTTAATTCATTTTACAAGCGGTGACTCCACTATAGCGAGCCCAACTAGCTCACATGTAACTTGACTTGTTTACACCCTAGAAAGACTTGCCTAAGAAAATTATTAGCAACTTATTATTGAAGGTCATAAGACAAGTTTGAGTCTTGGGGCATTGAAACCATGTTATATGCACATGTATCATCACCATCAAAGAAGCTTAATTCATTTTACAAGCGGTGACTCCACTATAGCGAGCCCAACTAGCTCACATGTAACTTGACTTGTTTACACCCTAGAAGGCTGCCTAAGAAAATTATTAGCAACTTATTATTGAAGGTCATAAGACAAGTTTGAGTCTTGGGGCATTGAAACCATGTTATATGCACATGTATCATCACCATCAAAGAAGCTTAATTCATTTTACAAACAGTGACTCCACTATAGCGAGCCCAACTAGCTCACATGTAACTTGACTTGTTTACACCCTAGAAAGGCGCCTAAGAAAATTATTAGCAACTTATTATTGAAGGTCATAAGACAAGTTTGAGTCTTGGGGCATTGAAACCATGTTATATGCACATGTATCATCACCATCAAAGAAGCTTAATTCATTTTACAAACAGTGACTCCACTATAGCGAGCCCAACTAGCTCACATGTAACTTGACTTGTTTACACCCTAGAAAATTTGCCTAAGAAAATTATTAGCAACTTATTATTGAAGGTCATAAGACAAGTTTGAGTCTTGGGGCATTGAAACCATGTTATATGCACATGTATCATCACCATCAAAGAAGCTTAATTCATTTTACAAACAGTGACTCCACTATAGCGAGCCCAACTAGCTCACATGTAACTTGACTTGTTTACACCCTAGAAGGCTGCCTAAGAAAATTATTAGCAACTTATTATTGAAGGTCATAAGACAAGTTTGAGTCTTGGGGCATTGAAACCATGTTATATGCACATGTATCATCACCATCAAAGAAGCTTAATTCATTTTACAAGCGGTGACTCCACTATAGCGAGCCCAACTAGCTCACATGTAACTTGACTTGTTTACACCCTAGAAGGCTGCCTAAGAAAATTATTAGCAACTTATTATTGAAGGTCATAAGACAAGTTTGAGTCTTGGGGCATTGAAACCATGTTATATGCACATGTATCATCACCATCAAAGAAGCTTAATTCATTTTACAAACAGTGACTCCACTATAGCGAGCCCAACTAGCTCACATGTAACTTGACTTGTTTACACCCTAGAAGGCTGCCTAAGAAAATTATTAGCAACTTATTATTGAAGGTCATAAGACAAGTTTGAGTCTTGGGGCATTGAAACCATGTTATATGCACATGTATCATCACCATCAAAGAAGCTTAATTCATTTTACAAACAGTGACTCCACTATAGCGAGCCCAACTAGCTCACATGTAACTTGACTTGTTTACACCCCTAGAAGGCTGCCTAAGAAAATTATTAGCAACTTATTATTGAAGGTCATAAGACAAGTTTGAGTCTTGGGGCATTGAAACCATGTTATATGCACATGTATCATCACCATCAAAGAAGCTTAATTCATTTTACAAACGGTGACTCCACTATAGCGAGCCCAACTAGCTCACATGTAACTTGACTTGTTTACACCCTAGAAGGCTGCCTAAGAAAATTATTAGCAACTTATTATTGAAGGTCATAAGACAAGTTTGAGTCTTGGGGCATTGAAACCATGTTATATGCACATGTATCATCACCATCAAAGAAGCTTAATTCATTTTACAAGCAGTGACTCCACTATAGCGAGCCCAACTAGCTCACATGTAACTTGACTTGTTTACACCCTAGAAGGCGCCTAAGAAAATTATTAGCAACTTATTATTGAAGGTCATAAGACAAGTTTGAGTCTTGGGGCATTGAAACCATGTTATATGCACATGTATCATCACCATCAAAGAAGCTTAATTCATTTTACAAACAGTGACTCCACTATAGCGAGCCCAACTAGCTCACATGTAACTTGACTTGTTTACACCCTAGAAATTTGCCTAAGAAAATTATTAGCAACTTATTATTGAAGGTCATAAGACAAGTTTGAGTCTTGGGGCATTGAAACCATGTTATATGCACATGTATCATCACCATCAAAGAAGCTTAATTCATTTTACAAACAGTGACTCCACTATAGCGAGCCCAACTAGCTCACATGTAACTTGACTTGTTTACACCCTAGAAAAGGCATAAGACAAGTTTGCCTAAGAAAATTATTAGCAACTTATTATTGAAGGTCATAAGACAAGTTTGAGTCTTGGGGCATTGAAACCATGTTATATGCACATGTATCATCACCATCAAAGAAGCTTAATTCATTTTACAAGCGGTGACTCCACTATAGCGAGCCCAACTAGCTCACATGTAACTTGACTTGTTTACTTGACTGCCTAAGAAAATGCCTATTAGCAACTTATTATTGAAGGTCATAAGACAAGTTTGAGTCTTGGGGCATTGAAACCATGTTATATGCACATGTATCATCACCATCAAAGAAGCTTAATTCATTTTACAAACAGTGACTCCACTATAGCGAGCCCAACTAGCTCACATGTAACTTGACTTGTTTACACCCTAGAAGGCTGCCTAAGAAAATTATTAGCAACTTATTATTGAAGGTCATAAGACAAGTTTGAGTCTTGGGGCATTGAAACCATGTTATATGCACATGTATCATCACCATCAAAGAAGCTTAATTCATTTTACAAGCGGTGACTCCACTATAGCGAGCCCAACTAGCTCACATGTAACTTGACTTGTTTACACCCTAGAAGGCTGCCTAAGAAAATTATTAGCAACTTATTATTGAAGGTCATAAGACAAGTTTGAGTCTTGGGGCATTGAAACCATGTTATATGCACATGTATCATCACCATCAAAGAAGCTTAATTCATTTTACAAACAGTGACTCCACTATAGCGAGCCCAACTAGCTCACATGTAACTTGACTTGTTTACACCCTAGAAAGGCGCCTAAGAAAATTATTAGCAACTTATTATTGAAGGTCATAAGACAAGTTTGAGTCTTGGGGCATTGAAACCATGTTATATGCACATGTATCATCACCATCAAAGAAGCTTAATTCATTTTACAAACAGTGACTCCACTATAGCGAGCCCAACTAGCTCACATGTAACTTGACTTGTTTACACCCTAGAAGGCTGCCTAAGAAAATTATTAGCAACTTATTATTGAAGGTCATAAGACAAGTTTGAGTCTTGGGGCATTGAAACCATGTTATATGCACATGTATCATCACCATCAAAGAAGCTTAATTCATTTTACAAGCGGTGACTCCACTATAGCGAGCCCAACTAGCTCACATGTAACTTGACTTGTTTACACCCTAGAAAGCTGCCTAAGAAAATTATTAGCAACTTATTATTGAAGGTCATAAGACAAGTTTGAGTCTTGGGGCATTGAAACCATGTTATATGCACATGTATCATCACCATCAAAGAAGCTTAATTCATTTTACAAACAGTGACTCCACTATAGCGAGCCCAACTAGCTCACATGTAACTTGACTTGTTTACACCCTAGAAACTGCCTAAGAAAATTATTAGCAACTTATTATTGAAGGTCATAAGACAAGTTTGAGTCTTGGGGCATTGAAACCATGTTATATGCACATGTATCATCACCATCAAAGAAGCTTAATTCATTTTACAAACAGTGACTCCACTATAGCGAGCCCAACTAGCTCACATGTAACTTGACTTGTTTACACCCTAGAAAGGCTTGCCTAAGAAAATTATTAGCAACTTATTATTGAAGGTCATAAGACAAGTTTGAGTCTTGGGGCATTGAAACCATGTTATATGCACATGTATCATCACCATCAAAGAAGCTTAATTCATTTTACAAACAGTGACTCCACTATAGCGAGCCCAACTAGCTCACATGTAACTTGACTTGTTTACACCCTAGAAGGCGCCTAAGAAAATTATTAGCAACTTATTATTGAAGGTCATAAGACAAGTTTGAGTCTTGGGGCATTGAAACCATGTTATATGCACATGTATCATCACCATCAAAGAAGCTTAATTCATTTTACAAACAGTGACTCCACTATAGCGAGCCCAACTAGCTCACATGTAACTTGACTTGTTTACACCCTTAGAAGGCTGCCTAAAGAAATTATTAGCAACTTATTATTGAAGGTCATAAGACAAGTTTGAGTCTTGGGGCATTGAAACCATGTTATATGCACATGTATCATCACCATCAAAGAAGCTTAATTCATTTTACAAACTGTGACTCCACTATAGCGAGCCCAACTAGCTCACATGGAACTTGACTTGTTTTCAACCTTAGAAGGCTGCCTAAGAAAATTATTAGCAACTTAGTATTGAAGGTCATACGACAAGTTTGAGTCTTGGGGCATTGAAACCATGTTATATGCACATGTATCATCACCATCAAAGAACCTTAATTCATTTTACAAACAGTGACTCCACTATAGCGAGCCCAACTAGCTCACATGTAACTTGACTTGTTTACACACCTAGAAGACTGCCTAAGAAAATTATTAGCAACTTATTATTGAAGGTCATAAGACAAGTTTGAGTCTTGGGGAATTGAAACCATGTTATATGCACATGTATCATCACCATCAAAGAAGCTTAATTCATTTTACAAGCAGTGACTCCACTATAGCGAGCCCAACTAGCTCACATGTAACTTGACTTGTTTACACCCCTAGAAGGCTGCCTAAGAAAATTATTAGCAACTTATTATTGAAGGTCATAAGACAAGTTTGAGTCTTGGGGCATTGAAACCATGTTATATGCACATGTATCATCACCATCAAAGAAGCTTAATTCATTTTACAAGCTGTGACTCCACTATAGCGAGCCCAACTAGCTCACATGTAACTTGACTTGTTTACACCCTAGAACGCTGCCTAAGAAAATTATTAGCAACTTATTATTGAAGGTCATAAGACAAGTTTGAGTCTTGGGGCATTGAAACCATGTTATATGCACATGTATCATCACCATCAAAGAAGCTTAATTCATTTTACAAACAGTGACTCCACTATAGCGAGCCCAACTAGCTCACATGTAACTTGACTTGTTTACACCCCTAGAAGGCTGCCTAAGAAAATTATTAGTAACTTATTATTGAAGGTCATAAGACAAGTTTGACTTTTGGGGCATTGAAACCATGTTATATGCACATGTATCATCACCATCAAAGAAGCTTAATTCATTTTACAAACAGTGACTCCACTATAGCGAGCCCAACTAGCTCACATGGAACTTGACTTGTTTACACCCTTAGAAGGTTGCCTAAAGAAATATTACCAACTTATTATTGAAGGTCATACGACAAGTTTGAGTCTTGGGGCATTGAAACCATGTTATATGCACATGTATCATCACCATCAAAGAACCTTAATTCATTTTACAAACAGTGACTCCACTATAGCGAGCCCAACTAGCTCACATGTAACTTGACTTGTTTACACCCTTAGAAGACTGCCTAAGAAAATTATTAGCAACTTATTATTGAAGGTCATAAGACAAGTTTGAGTCTTGGGGCATTGAAACCATGTTATATGCACATGTATCATCACCATCAAAGAAGCTTAATTCATTTTACAAGCAGTGACTCCACTATAGCGAGCCCAACTAGCTCACATGTAACTTGACTTGTTTACACCCCTAGAAGGCTGCCTAAGAAAATTATTAGCAACTTATTATTGAAGGTCATAAGACAAGTTTGAGTCTTGGGGCATTGAAACCATGTTATATGCACATGTATCATCACCATCAAAGAAGCTTAATTCATTTTACAAGCGGTGACTCCACTATAGCGAGCCCAACTAGCTCACATGTAACTTGACTTGTTTACACCCTAGAAGGCTGCCTAAGAAAATTATTAGCAACTTATTATTGAAGGTCATAAGACAAGTTTGAGTCTTGGGGCATTGAAACCATGTTATATGCACATGTATCATCACCATCAAAGAAGCTTAATTCATTTTACAAGCGGTGACTCCACTATAGCGAGCCCAACTAGCTCACATGTAACTTGACTTGTTTACACCCTAGAAAGGCTGCCTAAGAAAATTATTAGCAACTTATTATTGAAGGTCATAAGACAAGTTTGAGTCTTGGGGCATTGAAACCATGTTATATGCACATGTATCATCACCATCAAAGAAGCTTAATTCATTTTACAAGCGGTGACTCCACTATAGCGAGCCCAACTAGCTCACATGTAACTTGACTTGTTTACACCCTAGAAGGCGCCTAAGAAAATTATTAGCAACTTATTATTGAAGGTCATAAGACAAGTTTGAGTCTTGGGGCATTGAAACCATGTTATATGCACATGTATCATCACCATCAAAGAAGCTTAATTCATTTTACAAGCGGTGACTCCACTATAGCGAGCCCAACTAGCTCACATGTAACTTGACTTGTTTACACCCTAGAAATTGCCTAAGAAAATTATTAGCAACTTATTATTGAAGGTCATAAGACAAGTTTGAGTCTTGGGGCATTGAAACCATGTTATATGCACATGTATCATCACCATCAAAGAAGCTTAATTCATTTTACAAGCAGTGACTCCACTATAGCGAGCCCAACTAGCTCACATGTAACTTGACTTGTTTACACCCTAGAAACTTGCCTAAGAAAATTATTAGCAACTTATTATTGAAGGTCATAAGACAAGTTTGAGTCTTGGGGCATTGAAACCATGTTATATGCACATGTATCATCACCATCAAAGAAGCTTAATTCATTTTACAAGCGGTGACTCCACTATAGCGAGCCCAACTAGCTCACATGTAACTTGACTTGTTTACACCCTAGAAGGCTGCCTAAGAAAATTATTAGCAACTTATTATTGAAGGTCATAAGACAAGTTTGAGTCTTGGGGCATTGAAACCATGTTATATGCACATGTATCATCACCATCAAAGAAGCTTAATTCATTTTACAAGCAGTGACTCCACTATAGCGAGCCCAACTAGCTCACATGTAACTTGACTTGTTTACACCCTAGAAGGCGCCTAAGAAAATTATTAGCAACTTATTATTGAAGGTCATAAGACAAGTTTGAGTCTTGGGGCATTGAAACCATGTTATATGCATGTATCATCACCATCAAAGAAGCTTAATTCATTTTACAAGCGGTGACTCCACTATAGCGAGCCCAACTAGCTCACATGTAACTTGACTTGTTTACACCCTAGAAGACTGCCTAAGAAAATTATTAGCAACTTATTATTGAAGGTCATAAGACAAGTTTGAGTCTTGGGGCATTGAAACCATGTTATATGCACATGTATCATCACCATCAAAGAAGCTTAATTCATTTTACAAACAGTGACTCCACTATAGCGAGCCCAACTAGCTCACATGTAACTTGACTTGTTTACACCCTAGAAATTTGCCTAAGAAAATTATTAGCAACTTATTATTGAAGGTCATAAGACAAGTTTGAGTCTTGGGGCATTGAAACCATGTTATATGCACATGTATCATCACCATCAAAGAAGCTTAATTCATTTTACAAACAGTGACTCCACTATAGCGAGCCCAACTAGCTCACATGTAACTTGACTTGTTTACACCCCTAGAAGACTGCCTAAGAAAATTATTAGCAACTTATTATTGAAGGTCAGAAGACAAGTTTGAGTCTTGGGGAATTGAAACCATGTTATATGCACATATATTATCACCATCAAAGAAGCTTAATTCATTTTACAAGCAGTGACTCCACTATAGCGAGCCCAACTAGCTCACATGTAACTTGACTTGTTTACACCCCTAGAAGGCTGTCTAAGAAAATTATTAGCAACTTATTATTGAAGGTCATAAGACAAGTTTGAGTCTTGGGGCATTGAAACCATGTTATATGCACATGTATCATCACCATCAAAGAAGCTTAATTCATTTTACAAGCAGTGACTCCACTATAGCGAGCCCAACTAGCTCACATGTAACTTGACTTGTTTACACCCCTAGAAGGCTGTCTAAGAAAATTATTAGCAACTTATTATTGAAGGTCATAAGACAAGTTTGAGTCTTTGGGCATTGAAACCATGTTATATGCACATGTATCATCACCGTCAAAAAGCTTAATTCATTTTACAAGCGGTGACTCCACTATAGCGAGCCCAACTAGCTCACATGTAACTTGACTTGTTTACACCCTAGAAGGCGCCTAAGAAAATTATTAGCAACTTATTATTGAAGGTCATAAGACAAGTTTGAGTCTTGGGGCATTGAAACCATGTTATATGCACATGTATCATCACCATCAAAGAAGCTTAATTCATTTTACAAACAGTGACTCCACTATAGCGAGCCCAACTAGCTCACATGTAACTTGACTTGTTTACACCCCTAGAAGGCTGCCTAAGAAAATTATTAGCAACTTATTATTGAAGGTCATAAGACAAGTTTGAGTCTTGGGGCATTGAAACCATGTTATATGCACATGTATCATCACCATCAAAGAAGCTTAATAAATTTTACAAACAGTGACTCCACTATAGCGAGCCCAACTAGCTCACATGGAACTTGACTTGTTTACACCCTTAGAAGGCTGCCTAAGAAAATTATTAGCAACTTAGTATTGAAGGTCATACGACAAGTTTGAGTCTTGGGGCATTGAAACCATGTTATATGCACATGTATCATCACCATCAAAGAAGCTTAATTCATTTTACAAACAGTGACTCCACTATAGCGAGCCCAACTAGCTCACATGTAACTTGACTTGTTTACACCCCTAGAAGGCTGCCTAAGAAAATTAATAGCAACATATTATTGAAGGTCATAAGACAAGTTTGAGTCTTGGGGCATTGAAACCATGTTATATGCACATGTATCATCACCATCAAAGAAGCTTAATTCATTTTACAAACAGTGACTCCACTATAGCGAGCCCAACTAGCTCACATGTAACTTGAGCCTAAGAAAATTATTAGCAACTTATTATTGAAGGTCATAAGACAAGTTTGAGTCTTGGGGCATTGAAACCATGTTATATGCACATGTATCATCACCATCAAAGAAGCTTAATTCATTTTACAAACTGTGACTCCACTATAGCGAGCCCAACTAGCTCACATGTAACTTGACTTGTTTACACCCTAGAAATTGCCTAAGAAAATTATTAGCAACTTATTATTGAAGGTCATAAGACAAGTTTGAGTCTTGGGGCATTGAAACCATGTTATATGCACATGTATCATCACCATCAAAGAAGCTTAATTCATTTTACAAACAGTGACTCCACTATAGCGAGCCCAACTAGCTCACATGTAACTTGACTTGTTTACACCCTAGAAAGTTGCCTAAGAAAATTATTAGCAACTTATTATTGAAGGTCATAAGACAAGTTTGAGTCTTGGGGCATTGAAACCATGTTATATGCACATGTATCATCACCATCAAAGAAGCTTAATTCATTTTACAAACAGTGACTCCACTATAGCGAGCCCAACTAGCTCACATGTAACTTGACTTGTTTACACCCTAGAAATTGCCTAAGAAAATTATTAGCAACTTATTATTGAAGGTCATAAGACAAGTTTGAGTCTTGGGGCATTGAAACCATGTTATATGCACATGTATCATCACCATCAAAGAAGCTTAATTCATTTTACAAGCGGTGACTCCACTATAGCGAGCCCAACTAGCTCACATGTAACTTGACTTGTTTACACCCTAGAAGGCTGCCTAAGAAAATTATTAGCAACTTATTATTGAAGGTCATAAGACAAGTTTGAGTCTTGGGGCATTGAAACCATGTTATATGCACATGTATCATCACCATCAAAGAAGCTTAATTCATTTTACAAGCGGTGACTCCACTATAGCGAGCCCAACTAGCTCACATGTAACTTGACTTGTTTACACCCTAGAAGGCGCCTAAGAAAATTATTAGCAACTTATTATTGAAGGTCATAAGACAAGTTTGAGTCTTGGGGCATTGAAACCATGTTATATGCACATGTATCATCACCATCAAAGAAGCTTAATTCATTTTACAAACAGTGACTCCACTATAGCGAGCCCAACTAGCTCACATGTAACTTGACTTGTTTACACCCTAGAAGCTGCCTAAGAAAATTATTAGCAACTTATTATTGAAGGTCATAAGACAAGTTTGAGTCTTGGGGCATTGAAACCATGTTATATGCACATGTATCATCACCATCAAAGAAGCTTAATTCATTTTACAAACAGTGACTCCACTATAGCGAGCCCAACTAGCTCACATGTAACTTGACTTGTTTACACCCTAGAAGGCTGCCTAAGAAAATTATTAGCAACTTATTATTGAAGGTCATAAGACAAGTTTGAGTCTTGGGGCATTGAAACCATGTTATATGCACATGTATCATCACCATCAAAGAAGCTTAATTCATTTTACAAGCGGTGACTCCACTATAGCGAGCCCAACTAGCTCACATGTAACTTGACTTGTTTACACCCTAGAAGGCGCCTAAGAAAATTATTAGCAACTTATTATTGAAGGTCATAAGACAAGTTTGAGTCTTGGGGCATTGAAACCATGTTATATGCACATGTATCATCACCATCAAAGAAGCTTAATTCATTTTACAAACAGTGACTCCACTATAGCGAGCCCAACTAGCTCACATGTAACTTGACTTGTTTACACCCTAGAAGGTGCCTAAGAAAATTATTAGCAACTTATTATTGAAGGTCATAAGACAAGTTTGAGTCTTGGGGCATTGAAACCATGTTATATGCACATGTATCATCACCATCAAAGAAGCTTAATTCATTTTACAAACAGTGACTCCACTATAGCGAGCCCAACTAGCTCACATGTAACTTGACTTGTTTACACCCCTAGAAGGCTGCCTAAGAAAATTATTAGCAACTTATTATTGAAGGTCATAAGACAAGTTTGAGTCTTGGGGCATTGAAACCATGTTATATGCACATGTATCATCACCATCAAAGAAGCTTAATTCATTTTACAAACGGTGACTCCACTATAGCGAGCCCAACTAGCTCACATGTAACTTGACTTGTTTACACCCTAGAAGGCTGCCTAAGAAAATTATTAGCAACTTATTATTGAAGGTCATAAGACAAGTTTGAGTCTTGGGGCATTGAAACCATGTTATATGCACATGTATCATCACCATCAAAGAAGCTTAATTCATTTTACAAACAGTGACTCCACTATAGCGAGCCCAACTAGCTCACATGTAACTTGACTTGTTTACACCCTAGAAGGCGCCTAAGAAAATTATTAGCAACTTATTATTGAAGGTCATAAGACAAGTTTGAGTCTTGGGGCATTGAAACCATGTTATATGCACATGTATCATCACCATCAAAGAAGCTTAATTCATTTTACAAACAGTGACTCCACTATAGCGAGCCCAACTAGCTCACATGTAACTTGACTTGTTTACACCCTAGAAAGTGCCTAAGAAAATTATTAGCAACTTATTATTGAAGGTCATAAGACAAGTTTGAGTCTTGGGGCATTGAAACCATGTTATATGCACATGTATCATCACCATCAAAGAAGCTTAATTCATTTTACAAGCGGTGACTCCACTATAGCGAGCCCAACTAGCTCACATGTAACTTGACTTGTTTACACCCTAGAAGCTGCCTAAGAAAATTATTAGCAACTTATTATTGAAGGTCATAAGACAAGTTTGAGTCTTGGGGCATTGAAACCATGTTATATGCACATGTATCATCACCATCAAAGAAGCTTAATTCATTTTACAAGCGGTGACTCCACTATAGCGAGCCCAACTAGCTCACATGTAACTTGACTTGTTTACACCCTAGAAGCTGCCTAAGAAAATTATTAGCAACTTATTATTGAAGGTCATAAGACAAGTTTGAGTCTTGGGGCATTGAAACCATGTTATATGCACATGTATCATCACCATCAAAGAAGCTTAATTCATTTTACAAACAGTGACTCCACTATAGCGAGCCCAACTAGCTCACATGTAACTTGACTTGTTTACACCCTAGAAGGTTTGCCTAAGAAAATTATTAGCAACTTATTATTGAAGGTCATAAGACAAGTTTGAGTCTTGGGGCATTGAAACCATGTTATATGCACATGTATCATCACCATCAAAGAAGCTTAATTCATTTTACAAACAGTGACTCCACTATAGCGAGCCCAACTAGCTCACATGTAACTTGACTTGTTTACACCCTAGAAGGCGCCTAAGAAAATTATTAGCAACTTATTATTGAAGGTCATAAGACAAGTTTGAGTCTTGGGGCATTGAAACCATGTTATATGCACATGTATCATCACCATCAAAGAAGCTTAATTCATTTTACAAACAGTGACTCCACTATAGCGAGCCCAACTAGCTCACATGTAACTTGACTTGTTTACACCCTAGAAGGCGCCTAAGAAAATTATTAGCAACTTATTATTGAAGGTCATAAGACAAGTTTGAGTCTTGGGGCATTGAAACCATGTTATATGCATGTATCATCACCATCAAAAAGCTTAATTCATTTTACAAGCGGTGACTCCACTATAGCGAGCCCAACTAGCTCACATGTAACTTGACTTGTTTACACCCTAGAAAGTTGCCTAAGAAAATTATTAGCAACTTATTATTGAAGGTCATAAGACAAGTTTGAGTCTTGGGGCATTGAAACCATGTTATATGCACATGTATCATCACCATCAAAGAAGCTTAATTCATTTTACAAGCAGTGACTCCACTATAGCGAGCCCAACTAGCTCACATGTAACTTGACTTGCTTACACCCTAGAAGGCTGCCTAAGAAAATTATTAGCAACTTATTATTGAAGGTCATAAGACAAGTTTGAGTCTTGGGGCATTGAAACCATGTTATATGCACATGTATCATCACCATCAAAGAAGCTTAATTCATTTTACAAGCAGTGACTCCACTATAGCGAGCCCAACTAGCTCACATGTAACTTGACTTGTTTACACCCCTAGAAGGCTGCCTAAGAAAATTATTAGCAACTTATTATTGAAGGTCATAAGACAAGTTTGAGTCTTGGGGCATTGAAACCATGTTATATGCACATGTATCATCACCATCAAAGAAGCTTAATTCATTTTACAAACAGTGACTCCACTATAGCGAGCCCAACTAGCTCACATGGAACTTGACTTGTTTACACCCTTAGAAGGCTGCCTAAACAAATTATTAGCAACTTCTTCTTGAAGGTCATAGGACAGGTTTGAGTCTTGGGGCATTGAAACCATGTTATATGCACATGTATCATCACCATCAAAGAACCTTAATTCATTTTACAAACAGTGACTCCACTATAGCGAGCCCAACTAGCTCACATGTAACTTGACTTGTTTACACCCCTAGAAGACTGCCTAAGAAAATTATTAGCAACTTATTATTGAAGGTCATAAGACAAGTTTGAGTCTTGGGGCATTGAAACCATGTTATATGCACATGTATCATCACCATCAAAGAAGCTTAATTCATTTTACAAGCAGTGACTCCACTATAGCGAGCCCAACTAGCTCACATGTAACTTGACTTGTTTACACCCTAGAAGGCGCCTAAGAAAATTATTAGCAACTTATTATTGAAGGTCATAAGACAAGTTTGAGTCTTGGGGCATTGAAACCATGTTATATGCACATGTATCATCACCATCAAAGAAGCTTAATTCATTTTACAAGCGGTGACTCCACTATAGCGAGCCCAACTAGCTCACATGTAACTTGACTTGTTTACACCCTAGAAGGTGCCTAAGAAAATTATTAGCAACTTATTATTGAAGGTCATAA
Source organism: Gossypium raimondii (assembly GCF_025698545.1). Taxonomy (NCBI): domain Eukaryota; kingdom Viridiplantae; phylum Streptophyta; class Magnoliopsida; order Malvales; family Malvaceae; genus Gossypium; species Gossypium raimondii. Next base: position 24,443 of record NW_026291440.1, read on the forward strand.
GACAAGTTTGAGTCTTGGGGCATTGAAACCATGTTATATGCATGTATCATCACCATCAAAGAAGCTTAATTCATTTTACAAGCAGTGACTCCACTATAGCGAGCCCAACTAGCTCACATGTAACTTGACTTGTTTACACCCTAGAAGGCTGCCTAAGAAAATTATTAGCAACTTATTATTGAAGGTCATAAGACAAGTTTGAGTCTTGGGGCATTGAAACCATGTTATATGCACATGTATCATCACCATCAAAGAAGCTTAATTCATTTTACAAGCGGTGACTCCACTATAGCGAGCCCAACTAGCTCACATGTAACTTGACTTGTTTACACCCTAGAAGGCGCCTAAGAAAATTATTAGCAACTTATTATTGAAGGTCATAAGACAAGTTTGAGTCTTGGGGCATTGAAACCATGTTATATGCACATGTATCATCACCATCAAAGAAGCTTAATTCATTTTACAAGCGGTGACTCCACTATAGCGAGCCCAACTAGCTCACATGTAACTTGACTTGTTTACACCCTAGAAAGTTGCCTAAGAAAATTATTAGCAACTTATTATTGAAGGTCATAAGACAAGTTTGAGTCTTGGGGCATTGAAACCATGTTATATGCACATGTATCATCACCATCAAAGAAGCTTAATTCATTTTACAAGCAGTGACTCCACTATAGCGAGCCCAACTAGCTCACATGTAACTTGACTTGTTTACACCCTAGAAAGGTGCCTAAGAAAATTATTAGCAACTTATTATTGAAGGTCATAAGACAAGTTTGAGTCTTGGGGCATTGAAACCATGTTATATGCACATGTATCATCACCATCAAAGAAGCTTAATTCATTTTACAAACAGTGACTCCACTATAGCGAGCCCAACTAGCTCACATGGAACTTGACTTGTTTACACCCTTAGAAGGCTGCCTAAAGAAATTATTAGCAACTTATTCTTGAAGGTCACAGGACAGGTTTGAGTCTTGGGGCATTGAAACCATGTTATATGCACATGTATCATCACCATCAAAGAAGCTTAATTCATTTTACAAGCAGTGACTCCACTATAGCGAGCCCAGCTCGCTCACATGTAACTTGACTTGTTTGCACCCCTAGAAGACTGCCTAAGAAAATTATTAGCAACTTATTATTGAAGGTCATAAGACAAGTTTGAGTCTTGGGGAATTGAAACCATGTTATATGCACATGTATTATCACCATCAAAGAAGCTTAATTCATTTTACAAGCAGTGACTCCACTATAGCGAGCCCAACTAGCTCACATGTAACTTGACTTGTTTACACCCCTAGAAGACTGCCTAAGAAAATTATTAGCAACTTAGTATTGAAGGTTATACGACAAGTTTGAGTCTTGGGGCATTGAAACCATGTTATATGCACATGTATCATCACCATCAAAGAACCTTAATTCATTTTACAAATAGTGACTCCACTATAGCGAGCCCAACTAGCTCACATGTAACATGACTTGTTTACACCCCTAGAAGGCTGCCTAAGAAAATTATTAGCAACTTATTATTGAAGGTCATAAGACAAGTTTGAGTCTTGGGGCATTGAAACCATGTTATATGCACATGTATCATCACCATCAAAGAAGCTTAATTCATTTTACAAACAGTGACTCCACTATAGCGAGCCCAACTAGCTCACATGTAACTTGACTTGTTTACACCCTAGAAAATTGCCTAAGAAAATTATTAGCAACTTATTATTGAAGGTCATAAGACAAGTTTGAGTCTTGGGGCATTGAAACCATGTTATATGCACATGTATCATCACCATCAAAGAAGCTTAATTCATTTTACAAACAGTGACTCCACTATAGCGAGCCCAACTAGCTCACATGTAACTTGACTTGTTTACACCCTAGAAAGGTGCCTAAGAAAATTATTAGCAACTTATTATTGAAGGTCATAAGACAAGTTTGAGTCTTGGGGCATTGAAACCATGTTATATGCACATGTATCATCACCATCAAAGAAGCTTAATTCATTTTACAAGCGGTGACTCCACTATAGCGAGCCCAACTAGCTCACATGTAACTTGACTTGTTTACACCCTAGAAGGCGCCTAAGAAAATTATTAGCAACTTATTATTGAAGGTCATAAGACAAGTTTGAGTCTTGGGGCATTGAAACCATGTTATATGCATGTATCATCACCATCAAAGAAGCTTAATTCATTTTACAAGCGGTGACTCCACTATAGCGAGCCCAACTAGCTCACATGGAACTTGACTTGTTTACACCCTTAGAAGGCTGCCTAAGAAAATTATTAGCAACTTATTATTGAAGGTCATAAGACAAGTTTGAGTCTTGGGGCATTGAAACCATGTTATATGCACATGTATCATCACCATCAAAGAAGCTTAATTCATTTTACAAGCAGTGACTCCACTATAGCGAGCCCAACTAGCTCACATGTAACTTGACTTGTTTACACCCCTAGAAGGCTGCCTAAGAAAATTATTAGCAACTTATTATTGAAGGTCATAAGACAAGTTTGAGTCTTGGGGCATTGAAACCATGTTATATGCACATGTATCATCACCATCAAAGAAGCTTAATTCATTTTACAAGCGGTGACTCCACTATAGCGAGCCCAACTAGCTCACATGTAACTTGACTTGTTTACACCCTAGAAGGCTGCCTAAGAAAATTATTAGCAACTTATTATTGAAGGTCATAAGACAAGTTTGAGTCTTGGGGCATTGAAACCATGTTATATGCACATGTATCATCACCATCAAAGAAGCTTAATTCATTTTACAAGCGGTGACTCCACTATAGCGAGCCCAACTAGCTCACATGTAACTTGACTTGTTTACACCTAGAAGGCTTGCCTAAGAAAATTATTAGCAACTTATTATTGAAGGTCATAAGACAAGTTTGAGTCTTGGGGCATTGAAACCATGTTATATGCACATGTATCATCACCATCAAAGAAGCTTAATTCATTTTACAAGCGGTGACTCCACTATAGCGAGCCCAACTAGCTCACATGTAACTTGACTTGTTTACACCCTAGAAAATTGCCTAAGAAAATTATTAGCAACTTATTATTGAAGGTCATAAGACAAGTTTGAGTCTTGGGGCATTGAAACCATGTTATATGCACATGTATCATCACCATCAAAGAAGCTTAATTCATTTTACAAGCGGTGACTCCACTATAGCGAGCCCAACTAGCTCACATGTAACTTGACTTGTTTACACCTAGAAGGCTGCCTAAGAAAATTATTATTAGCAACTTATTATTGAAGGTCATAAGACAAGTTTGAGTCTTGGGGCATTGAAACCATGTTATATGCACATGTATCATCACCATCAAAGAAGCTTAATTCATTTTACAAGCGGTGACTCCACTATAGCGAGCCCAACTAGCTCACATGTAACTTGACTTGTTTACACCCTAGAAAGGCGCCTAAGAAAATTATTAGCAACTTATTATTGAAGGTCATAAGACAAGTTTGAGTCTTGGGGCATTGAAACCATGTTATATGCACATGTATCATCACCATCAAAGAAGCTTAATTCATTTTACAAACAGTGACTCCACTATAGCGAGCCCAACTAGCTCACATGGAACTTGACTTGTTTACACCCTTAGAAGGCTGCCTAAGAAAATTATTAGCAACTTATTATTGAAGGTCATAAGACAAGTTTGAGTCTTGGGGCATTGAAACCATGTTATATGCACATGTATCATCACCATCAAAGAAGCTTAATTCATTTTACAAACAGTGACTCCACTATAGCGAGCCCAACTAGCTCACATGTAACTTGACTTGTTTACACCCTAGAAGGCGCCTAAGAAAATTATTAGCAACTTATTATTGAAGGTCATAAGACAAGTTTGAGTCTTGGGGCATTGAAACCATGTTATATGCACATGTATCATCACCATCAAAGCTTAATTCATTTTACAAGCAGTGACTCCACTATAGCGAGCCCAACTAGCTCACATGTAACTTGACTTGTTTACACCCCTAGAAATTTGCCTAAGAAAATTATTAGCAACTTATTATTGAAGGTCATAAGACAAGTTTGAGTCTTGGGGCATTGAAACCATGTTATATGCACATGTATCATCACCATCAAAGAAGCTTAATTCATTTTACAAGCGGTGACTCCACTATAGCGAGCCCAACTAGCTCACATGTAACTTGACTTGTTTACACCCTAGAAGGCCTGCCTAAGAAAATTATTAGCAACTTATTATTGAAGGTCATAAGACAAGTTTGAGTCTTGGGGCATTGAAACCATGTTATATGCACATGTATCATCACCATCAAAGAAGCTTAATTCATTTTACAAACAGTGACTCCACTATAGCGAGCCCAACTAGCTCACATGTAACTTGACTTGTTTACACCCTAGAAGGCTGCCTAAGAAAATTATTAGCAACTTATTATTGAAGGTCATAAGACAAGTTTGAGTCTTGGGGCATTGAAACCATGTTATATGCACATGTATCATCACCATCAAAGAAGCTTAATTCATTTTACAAACAGTGACTCCACTATAGCGAGCCCAACTAGCTCACATGTAACTTGACTTGTTTACACCCTAGAAAGCTGCCTAAGAAAATTATTAGCAACTTATTATTGAAGGTCATAAGACAAGTTTGAGTCTTGGGGCATTGAAACCATGTTATATGCACATGTATCATCACCATCAAAGAAGCTTAATTCATTTTACAAGCGGTGACTCCACTATAGCGAGCCCAACTAGCTCACATGTAACTTGACTTGTTTACACCCTAGAAGGCGCCTAAGAAAATTATTAGCAACTTATTATTGAAGGTCATAAGACAAGTTTGAGTCTTGGGGCATTGAAACCATGTTATATGCACATGTATCATCACCATCAAAGAAGCTTAATTCATTTTACAAACAGTGACTCCACTATAGCGAGCCCAACTAGCTCACATGGAACTTGACTTGTTTACACCCTTAGAAGGCTGCCTAAAGAAATTATTAGCAACTTATTATTGAAGGTCATACGACAACTTTGTGTCTTGGGGCATTGAAACTATGTTATATGCACATGTATCACCACCATCAAAGAAGCTTAACTCATTTTACAAACGGTGACTCCACTATAGCGAGCCCAACTAGCTCACATGTAACTTGACTTGTTCACACCCCTAAGGCGCCTAAGAAAATTATTAGCAACTTATTATTGAAGGTCATAAGACAAGTTTGAGTCTTGGGGCATTGAAACCATGTTATATGCACATGTATCATCACCATCAAAGAAGCTTAATTCATTTTACAAGCGGTGACTCCACTATAGCGAGCCCAACTAGCTCACATGTAACTTGACTTGTTTACACCCTAGAAATTTGCCTAAGAAAATTATTAGCAACTTATTATTGAAGGTCATAAGACAAGTTTGAGTCTTGGGGCATTGAAACCATGTTATATGCACATGTATCATCACCATCAAAGAAGCTTAATTCATTTTACAAGCAGTGACTCCACTATAGCGAGCCCAACTAGCTCACATGTAACTTGACTTGTTTACACCCCTAGAAGGCTGCCTAAGAAAATTATTAGCAACTTATTATTGAAGGTCATAAGACAAGTTTGAGTCTTGGGGCATTGAAACCATGTTATATGCACATGTATCATCACCATCAAAGAAGCTTAATTCATTTTACAAGCGGTGACTCCACTATAGCGAGCCCAACTAGCTCACATGTAACTTGACTTGTTTACACCCTAGAAAAATTGCGCCTAAGAAAATTATTAGCAACTTATTATTGAAGGTCATAAGACAAGTTTGAGTCTTGGGGCATTGAAACCATGTTATATGCACATGTATCATCACCATCAAAGAAGCTTAATTCATTTTACAAGCGGTGACTCCACTATAGCGAGCCCAACTAGCTCACATGTAACTTGACTTGTTTACACCCTAGAAGGCGCCTAAGAAAATTATTAGCAACTTATTATTGAAGGTCATAAGACAAGTTTGAGTCTTGGGGCATTGAAACCATGTTATATGCACATGTATCATCACCATCAAAGAAGCTTAATTCATTTTACAAGCGGTGACTCCACTAAGCCCAACTAGCTCACATGTAACTTGACTTGTTTTAGAAAGCTAAGAAAATTATTAGCAACTTATTATTGAAGGTCATAAGACAAGTTTGAGTCTTGGGGCATTGAAACCATGTTATATGCACATGTATCATCACCATCAAAGAAGCTTAATTCATTTTACAAACAGTGACTCCACTATAGCGAGCCCAACTAGCTCACATGTAACTTGACTTGTTTACACCCTAGAAAGGCCTAAGAAAATTATTAGCAACTTATTATTGAAGGTCATAAGACAAGTTTGAGTCTTGGGGCATTGAAACCATGTTATATGCACATGTATCATCACCATCAAAGAAGCTTAATTCATTTTACAAACAGTGACTCCACTATAGCGAGCCCAACTAGCTCACATGGAACTTGACTTGTTTACACCCTTAGAAGGCTGCCTAAGAAAATTATTAGCAACTTATTATTGAAGGTCATACGACAAGTTTGAGTCTTGGGGCATTGAAACCATGTTATATGCACATGTATCATCACCATCAAAGAAGCTTAATTCATTTTACAAACAGTGACTCCACTATAGCGAGCCCAACTAGCTCACATGTAACTTGACTTGTTTACACCCTAGAAGGCGCCTAAGAAAATTATTAGCAACTTATTATTGAAGGTCATAAGACAAGTTTGAGTCTTGGGGCATTGAAACCATGTTATATGCACATGTATCATCACCATCAAAGAAGCTTAATTCATTTTACAAGCGGTGACTCCACTATAGCGAGCCCAACTAGCTCACATGTAACTTGACTTGTTTACACCCTAGAAAGGCTATTGCCTAAGAAAATTATTAGCAACTTATTATTGAAGGTCATAAGACAAGTTTGAGTCTTGGGGCATTGAAACCATGTTATATGCACATGTATCATCACCATCAAAGAAGCTTAATTCATTTTACAAGCGGTGACTCCACTATAGCGAGCCCAACTAGCTCACATGTAACTTGACTTGTTTACACCCTAGAAGCTGCCTAAGAAAATTATTAGCAACTTATTATTGAAGGTCATAAGACAAGTTTGAGTCTTGGGGCATTGAAACCATGTTATATGCACATGTATCATCACCATCAAAGAAGCTTAATTCATTTTACAAACAGTGACTCCACTATAGCGAGCCCAACTAGCTCACATGTAACTTGACTTGTTTACACCCTAGAAAGCTGCCTAAGAAAATTATTAGCAACTTATTATTGAAGGTCATAAGACAAGTTTGAGTCTTGGGGCATTGAAACCATGTTATATGCACATGTATCATCACCATCAAAGAAGCTTAATTCATTTTACAAACAGTGACTCCACTATAGCGAGCCCAACTAGCTCACATGTAACTTGACTTGTTTACACCCTAGAAGGCGCCTAAGAAAATTATTAGCAACTTATTATTGAAGGTCATAAGACAAGTTTGAGTCTTGGGGCATTGAAACCATGTTATATGCACATGTATCATCACCATCAAAGAAGCTTAATTCATTTTACAAGCGGTGACTCCACTATAGCGAGCCCAACTAGCTCACATGTAACTTGACTTGTTTACACCCTAGAAGCTGCCTAAGAAAATTATTAGCAACTTATTATTGAAGGTCATAAGACAAGTTTGAGTCTTGGGGCATTGAAACCATGTTATATGCACATGTATCATCACCATCAAAGAAGCTTAATTCATTTTACAAGCGGTGACTCCACTATAGCGAGCCCAACTAGCTCACATGTAACTTGACTTGTTTACACCCTAGAAGCTGCCTAAGAAAATTATTAGCAACTTATTATTGAAGGTCATAAGACAAGTTTGAGTCTTGGGGCATTGAAACCATGTTATATGCACATGTATCATCACCATCAAAGAAGCTTAATTCATTTTACAAGCGGTGACTCCACTATAGCGAGCCCAACTAGCTCACATGTAACTTGACTTGTTTACACCCTAGAAGGCTGCCTAAGAAAATTATTAGCAACTTATTATTGAAGGTCATAAGACAAGTTTGAGTCTTGGGGCATTGAAACCATGTTATATGCACATGTATCATCACCATCAAAGAAGCTTAATTCATTTTACAAACAGTGACTCCACTATAGCGAGCCCAACTAGCTCACATGTAACTTGACTTGTTTACACCTAGAAGGCGCCTAAGAAAATTATTAGCAACTTATTATTGAAGGTCATAAGACAAGTTTGAGTCTTGGGGCATTGAAACCATGTTATATGCACATGTATCATCACCATCAAAGAAGCTTAATTCATTTTACAAACAGTGACTCCACTATAGCGAGCCCAACTAGCTCACATGTAACTTGACTTGTTTACACCCTAGAAGGCGCCTAAGAAAATTATTAGCAACTTATTATTAAAGGTCATAAGACAAGTTTGAGTCTTGGGGCATTGAAACCATGTTATATGCATATGTATCATCACCATCAAAGAAGCTTAATTCATTTTACAAACGGTGCCTCCACTGTAGCGAGCCGAACTAGCTCACATGTAACATGACTTGTTTACACCCCTAGAAGGCTGCCTAAGAAAATTTATAGCAACTTATTATTGAAGGTCATAAGACAAGTTTGAGTCTTAGGGCATTGAAACCATGTTATATGCACATGTATCATCACCATCAAAGAAGCTTAATTCATTTTACAAACAGAGACTCCACTGTAGCGAGCCCAACTAGCTCATAGGTAACTTGACTTGTTTACACCCTAGAAGACTGCATAAGAAAATTATTAGCAACTTATTATTGAAGGTCATAAGACAAGTTTGAGTCTTGGGGCATTGAAACCATGTTATATGTACATGTATCATCACCATCAAAGAAGCTTAATTCATTTTACAAACAGTGACTCCACTATAGCGAGCCCAACTAGCTCACATGTAACTTGACTTGTTTACACCCTAGAAGGCGCCTAAGAAAATTATTAGCAACTTATTATTGAAGGTCATAAGACAAGTTTGAGTCTTGGGGCATTGAAACCATGTTATATGCACATGTATCATCACCATCAAAGAAGCTTAATTCATTTTACAAACAGTGACTCCACTATAGCGAGCCCAACTAGCTCACATGGAACTTGACTTGTTTACACCCTTAGAAGGCTGCCTAAAGAAATTATTAGCAACTTATTATTGAAGGTCATACGACAAGTTTGAGTCTTGGGGCATTGAAACCATGTTATATGCACATGTATCATCACCATCAAAGAAGCTTAATTCATTTTACAAGCAGTGACTCCACTATAGCGAGCCCAACTAGCTCACATGTAACTTGACTTGTTTACACCCCTAGAAGGCTGCCTAAGAAAATTATTAGCAACTTATTATTGAAGGTCATAAGACAAGTTTGAGTCTTGGGGCATTGAAACCATGTTATATGCACATGTATCATCACCATCAAAGAAGCTTAATTCATTTTACAAGCAGTGAGTCCACTATAGCGAGCCCAACTAGCTCAAATGTAACTTGACTTGCTTACACCCTAGAAGGCTGCCTAAGAAAATTATTAGCAACTTATTCTTGAAGGTCATAAGACAAGTTTGAGTCTTGGGGCATTGAAACCATGTTATATGCACATGTATCATCACCATCAAAGAAGCTTAATTCATTTTACAAGCAGTGACTCCACTATAGCGAGCCCAACTAGCTCACATGTAACTTGACTTGTTTACACCCTAGAAGGCGCCTAAGAAAATTATTAGCAACTTATTATTGAAGGTCATAAGACAAGTTTGAGTCTTGGGGCATTGAAACCATGTTATATGCACATGTATCATCACCATCAAAGAAGCTTAATTCATTTTACAAGCGGTGACTCCACTATAGCGAGCCCAACTAGCTCACATGTAACTTGACTTGTTTACACCCTAGAAATTTGCCTAAGAAAATTATTAGCAACTTATTATTGAAGGTCATAAGACAAGTTTGAGTCTTGGGGCATTGAAACCATGTTATATGCACATGTATCATCACCATCAAAGAAGCTTAATTCATTTTACAAGCGGTGACTCCACTATAGCGAGCCCAACTAGCTCACATGTAACTTGACTTGTTTACACCCTAGAAAGGCGCCTAAGAAAATTATTAGCAACTTATTATTGAAGGTCATAAGACAAGTTTGAGTCTTGGGGCATTGAAACCATGTTATATGCACATGTATCATCACCATCAAAGAAGCTTAATTCATTTTACAAGCGGTGACTCCACTATAGCGAGCCCAACTAGCTCACATGTAACTTGACTTGTTTACACCCTAGAAGGCTGCCTAAGAAAATTATTAGCAACTTATTATTGAAGGTCATAAGACAAGTTTGAGTCTTGGGGCATTGAAACCATGTTATATGCACATGTATCATCACCATCAAAAAGCTTAATTCATTTTACAAGCGGTGACTCCACTATAGCGAGCCCAACTAGCTCACATGTAACTTGACTTGTTTACACCCCTAGAAGGCGCCTAAGAAAATTATTAGCAACTTATTATTGAAGGTCATAAGACAAGTTTGAGTCTTGGGGCATTGAAACCATGTTATATGCACATGTATCATCACCATCAAAGAAGCTTAATTCATTTTACAAGCGGTGACTCCACTATAGCGAGCCCAACTAGCTCACATGTAACTTGACTTGTTTACACCCTAGAAGGCGCCTAAGAAAATTATTAGCAACTTATTATTGAAGGTCATAAGACAAGTTTGAGTCTTGGGGCATTGAAACCATGTTATATGCACATGTATCATCACCATCAAAGAAGCTTAATTCATTTTACAAGCAGTGACTCCACTATAGCGAGCCCAACTAGCTCACATGTAACTTGACTTGTTTACACCCTAGAAATTTGCCTAAGAAAATTATTAGCAACTTATTATTGAAGGTCATAAGACAAGTTTGAGTCTTGGGGCATTGAAACCATGTTATATGCACATGTATCATCACCATCAAAGAAGCTTAATTCATTTTACAAGCGGTGACTCCACTATAGCGAGCCCAACTAGCTCACATGTAACTTGACTTGTTTACACCCTAGAAAGGTGCCTAAGAAAATTATTAGCAACTTATTATTGAAGGTCATAAGACAAGTTTGAGTCTTGGGGCATTGAAACCATGTTATATGCACATGTATCATCACCATCAAAGAAGCTTAATTCATTTTACAAACAGTGACTCCACTATAGCGAGCCCAACTAGCTCACATGTAACTTGACTTGTTTACACCCTAGAAGGCGCCTAAGAAAATTATTAGCAACTTATTATTGAAGGTCATAAGACAAGTTTGAGTCTTGGGGCATTGAAACCATGTTATATGCACATGTATCATCACCATCAAAGAAGCTTAATTCATTTTACAAGCAGTGACTCCACTATAGCGAGCCCAACTAGCTCACATGTAACTTGACTTGTTTACACCCTAGAATTTTTGCCTAAGAAAATTATTAGCAACTTATTATTGAAGGTCATAAGACAAGTTTGAGTCTTGGGGCATTGAAACCATGTTATATGCATGTATCATCACCATCAAAGAAGCTTAATTCATTTTACAAGCGGTGACTCCACTATAGCGAGCCCAACTAGCTCACATGTAACTTGACTTGTTTACACCTAGAAGGCGCCTAAGAAAATTATTAGCAACTTATTATTGAAGGTCATAAGACAAGTTTGAGTCTTGGGGCATTGAAACCATGTTATATGCACATGTATCATCACCATCAAAGAAGCTTAATTCATTTTACAAGCGGTGACTCCACTATAGCGAGCCCAACTAGCTCACATGTAACTTGACTTGTTTACACCCTAGAAATTTGCCTAAGAAAATTATTAGCAACTTATTATTGAAGGTCATAAGACAAGTTTGAGTCTTGGGGCATTGAAACCATGTTATATGCACATGTATCATCACCATCAAAGAAGCTTAATTCATTTTACAAGCGGTGACTCCACTATAGCGAGCCCAACTAGCT